>NW_017619390.1:0-26485 GCF_001879475.1 Ipomoea nil | reverse complement strand
GCGAGAAGAGATAGGAAACAAGGGCCAAGACCCTTAGTCGTTTCCGTGAAAAAGCCCAAAAGGAGTCGCCTCGACTGAGGACTCGCGAGAAATTAAAAGAAACAACGGGGCACTGACCCTAAACCGTTTCTAAGAGAAGAAAAAGCCTATGGAGTCGCCTCGACTGAGGGACTCGGTGAGAAGAGATAGGAACCAAGGGCCCAGACCCTTCGTCGTTTCGTGAAAAAGCCAAAAGGAGTCGCCTCGACTGAGGCACTCGGCGAGAAATTAAAGAAACAACGGGGCACTGACCCTAAACCATTTCTACGAAAAGAAAAAGCCTAAGGAGTCGCCTCAACTGAGGGACTCGGCAAGAAGAGATAGGAAACAAGGGTCCAGACCCTTAGTCGTTTCCGTGAAAAAGCCAAAAAGGAATCGCCTCGATTGAGGGACTCGGCGAGAAATTAAAGAAACAACGGGGCACTAACCCTAAACTATTTCTAAGAAAAGAAAAAGCATATGGAGTCGCCTCGACTGAGGGACTCGGCGAGAAGAGATAGGAAACAAGGGCCCAGACCCTTAGTCGTTTCCACGACAAAGCCAAAAGGAGTCGCCTCGACTGAGGCTCTCGACGAGAAATTAAAGAAACAATGGGGCACTAACCCTAAACCGTTTCTAAGAAAAGAAAAAGCCTATGGAGTCGCCTCGACTGAGGGACTCGGCGAGACGAGATAGGAAACAAGGCCTAGACCCTTAGTCGTTTCCCTGAAAAAGCCAAAAGGAGTCGCTTCGACTGAGGGACTCTGTGAGAAGAGATAGGAAAGAAGGGCCAAGACCGTTTAGTCGTTTCTGTGAAAAAGCCAAAAGGAATCGCCTCAATTGAGGGACTCGGCAAGAAATTTAAGAAACAACGGGGCACTGACCCTAAACCGTTTCTAAGAAAATAAAAAGCCTAAGGAGTCGCCTCGACTGAGGGACTCGGTTAGAAGAGATAGGAACCAAGGTCCCAAACCCTTAGTCGTTTCCGTGAACAAGCCAAAAGGAGTCGCCTCAACTGAGGGACTCGGCGAGAAATTAAAGAAACAACGGGGCACTGACCCTAAACCATTTCTAACGAAAAGAAAAAGCCTAAGGGTCTCCTCGACTGAGGGACTCGGCAAGAAGAGATAGGAAACAAGGGCCCAGACCCTTAGTCGTTTCCGTGAAAAAGCCAAAAGGAATCGCCTCGATTGAGGGACTCGGCGAGAAATTAAAGAAACAACGGGGCACTAACCCTAAACTATTTCTAAGAAAAGAAAAAGCGTATGGAGTCGCCTCGACTGAGGGACTTGGCGAGAAGAGATAGGAAACAAGGGCCCAGACCCTTAGTCGTTTCCGCGACAAAGCCAAAAGGAGTCGCCTCGACTGAGGGTCTCGACGAGAAATTAAAGAAACAATGGGGCACTAATCCTAAATCGTTTCTAAGAAAAGAAAAGCCTAAGGAGTCGCCTCGACTGAGGGACTCGGCGAGACGAGATAGGAAACAAGGGCCTAGACCCTTAGTCGTTTCCCTGAAAAAGCCAAAAGGAGTCGCCTCGACTGAGGGACTCTGTGAGAAGAGATAGGAAAGAAGGGCCAAGACCGTTAGTCGTTTCTGTGAAAAAGCCAAAAGGAATCGCCTCAATTGAGGGACTCGCCAAGAAATTTAAGAAACAACGGGCACTGACCCTAAAACCGTTTCTAAGAAAATAAAAAGCCTAAGGAGTCGCCTCGACTGAGGGACTCGGTTAGAAGAGATAGGAACCAAGGTCCCAAACCCTTAGTCGTTTCCGTGAACAAGCCAAAAGGAGTCGCCTCAACTGAGGGACTCGGCGAGAAATTAAAGAAACAACGGGCACTGACCCTAAACCATTTCTACGAAAAGAAAAAGCCTAAGGAGTCTCCTCGACTGAGGGACTCGGCAAGAAGAGATAGGAAACAAGGGCCCAGACCCTTAGTCGTTTCCGTGAAAAAGCCAAAAGGAATCGCCTCGATTGAGGGACTCGGCGAGAAATTAAAGAAACAACGGGGCACTAACCCTAAACTATTTCTAAGAAAAGAAAAAGCGTATGGAGTCGCCTCGACTGAGGGACTTGGCGAGAAGAGATAGGAAACAAGGGCCCAGACCCTTAGTCGTTTCCGCGACAAAGCCAAAAGGAGTCGCCTCGACTGAGGGTCTCGACGAGAAATTAAAGAAACAATGGGGCACTAATCCTAAATCGTTTCTAAGAAAAGAAAAAGCCTAAGGAGTCGCCTCGACTGAGGGACTCGGCGAGACGAGATAGGAAACAAGGGCCTAGACCCTTAGTCGTTTCCCTGAAAAAGCCAAAAGGAGTCGCCTCGACTGAGGGACTCTGCGAGAAGAAATAGGAAAGAAGGGCCAAGACCGTTAGTCGTTTCTGTGAAAAAGCCAAAAGGAATCGCCTCAATTGAGGGACTCGGCGAGAAATTTAAGAAACAACGGGGCACTGACCCTAAACCGTTTCTAAGAAAATAAAAAGCCTAAGGAGTCGCCTCGACTGAGGGACTCGGTTAGAAGAGATAGGAACCAAGGTCCCAAACCCTTAGTCGTTTCCGTGAAAAAGCCAAAAGGAGTCGCCTCAACTGAGGGACTCGGCGAGAAATTAAAGAAACAACGGGGCACTGACCCTAAACCATTTCTACGAAAAGAAAAAGCCTAAGGAGTCTCCTCGACTGAGGGACTCGGCAAGAAGAGATAGGAAACAAGGGCACAGACCCTTAGTCGTTTCCGTGAAAAAGCCAAAAGGAATCGCCTCGATTGAGGGACTCGGCGAGAAATTAAAGAAACAACGGGGCACTAACCCTAAACTATTTCTAAGAAAAGAAAAAGCGTATGGAGTCGCCTCGACTGAGGGACTCGGCGAGAATAGATAGGAAACAAGGGCCCAGACCCTTAGTCGTTTCCGCGACAAAGCCAAAAGGAGTCGCCTCGACTGAGGGTCTCGACGAGAAATTAAAGAAACAATGGGCACTAATCCTAAACCGTTTCTAAGAAAAGAAAAAGCCTAAGGAGTCGCCTCGACTGAGGGACTCGGCGAGACGAGATAGGAAACAAGGGCCTAGACCCTTAGTCGTTTCCCTGAAAAAGCCAAAAGGAGTCGCCTCGACTGAGGGACTCTGCGAGAAGAAATAGGAAAGAAGGGCCAAGACCGTTAGTTGTTTCTGTGAAAAAGCACAAAGGAATCGCCTCAACTGAGGGACTCGGCGAGAAATTTAAGAAACAACGGGGCACTGACCCTAAACCGTTTCTAAGAAAATAAAAAGCCTAAGGAGTCGCCTCGACTGAGGGACTCGGTTAGAAGAGATAGGAACCAAGGTCCAAACCCTTAGTCGTTTCCGTGAAAAAGCCAAAAGGAGTCGCCTCAACTGAGGGACTCGGCGAGAAATTAAAGAAACAACGGGGCACTGACCCTAAACCATTTCTACGAAAAGAAAAAGCCTAAGGAGTCTCCTCGACTGAGGGACTCGGCAAGAAGAGATAGGAAACAAGGGCCCAGACCCTTAGTCGTTTCCGTGAAAAAGCCAAAAGGAATCGCCTCGATTGAGGGACTCGGCGAGAAATTAAAGAAACAACGGGGCACTAACCCTAAACTATTTCTAAGAAAAGAAAAAGCATATGGAGTCGCCTCGACTGAGGGACTCGGCGAGAAGAGATAGGAAACAAGGGCCTAGACCCTTAGTCGTTTCCGCGACAAAGCCAAAAGGAGTCGCCTCGACTGAGGGTCTCGACGAGAAATTAAAGAAACAATGGGGCACTAATCCTAAACCGTTTCTAAGAAAAGAAAAAGCCTAAGGAGTCGCCTCGACTGAGGGACTCGGCGAGACGAGATAGGAAACAAGGGCCTAGACCCTTAGTCGTTTCCCTGAAAAAGCCAAAAGGAGTCGCCTCGACTGAGGACTCTGCGAGAAGAAATAGGAAAGAAGGGCCAAGACCGTTAGTCGTTTATGTGAAAAGCCAAAAGGAATCGCCTCAACTGAGGGACTCGGCGAGAAATTTAAGAAACAACGGGCACTGACCCTAAACCGTTTCTAAGAAAATAAAAAGCCTAAGGAGTCGCCTCGACTGAGGGACTCGGTTAGAGAGATAGGAACCAAGGTCCCAAACCCTTAGTCGTTTCCGTGAAAAAGCCAAAAGGAGTCGCCTCAACTGAGGGACTCGGCGAGAAATTAAAGAAACAACGGGGCACTGACCCTAAACCGTTTCTAACGAAAAGAAAAAGCCTAAGGAGTCTGCCTCGACTGAGGGACTCGGCAAGAAGAGATAGGAAACAAGGGCCCAGACCCTTAGTCGTTTCCGTGAAAAAGCCAAAAGGAATCGCCTCGATTGAGGGACTCGGCGAGAAATTAAAGAAACAACGGGGCACTGACCCTAAACCTATTTCTAAGAAAAGAAAAAGCATATGGAGTCGCCTCGACTGAGGGACTCGGCGAGAAGAGATAGGAAACAAGGGCCCAGACCCTTAGTCGTTTCCGCGACAAAGCCAAAAGAAGTCGCCTCGACTGAGGGACTCGGACGAGAAATTAAAGAAACAATGGGGCACTGATCCTAAACCGTTTCTAAGAAAAGAAAAAGCCTAAGGAGTCGCCTCGACTGAGGGACTCGGCGAGACGAGATAGGAAACAAGGGCCTAGACCCTTAGTCGTTTCCGTGAAAAAGCCAAAAGGAGTCGCCTCGACTGAGGGACTCTGCGAGAAGAAATAGGAAAGAAGGGCCAAGACCGTTAGTCGTTTCTGTGAAAAAGCCAAAAGGATCGCCTCAACTGAGGGACTCGGCGAGAAATTTAAGAAACAACGGGGCACTGACCCTAAACCGTTTCTAAGAAAATAAAAAGCCTAAGGAGTCGCCTCGACTGAGGGACTCGGTTAGAAGAGATAGGAACCAAGGTCCAGAACCCTTAGTCGTTTCCGTGAAAAAGCCAAAAGGAGTCGCCTCAACTGAGGGACTCGGCGAGAAATTAAAGAAACAACGGGGCACTGACCCTAAACCGATTTCTAAGAAAAGAAAAGCCTAAGGAGTCGCCTCGACTGAGGGACTCGGCGAGAAGAGATAGGAAACAAGGGCCCAGACCCTTAGTCGTTTCCGTGAAAAAGCCAAAAGGAAGTCGCCTCGATTGAGGGACTCGGCGAGAAATTAAAGAAACAACGGGGCACTAACCCTAAACATTTCTAAGAAAAGAAAAAGCCTAAGGAGTCGCCTCGACTGAGGGACTCGGCGAGAAGAGATAGGAAACAAGGGCCCAGACCCTTAGTCGTTTCCGTGAAAAAGCCAAAAGGAGTCGCCTCGACTGAGGGACTCGGCGAGAAATTAAAGAAACAACGGGGCACTAACCCTAAACCGTTTCTAAGAAAAGAAAAAGCCTAAGGAGTCGCCTCGACTGAGGGACTCGGCGAGACGAGATAGGAAACAAGGGCCCAGACCCTTAGTCGTTTCCGTGAAAAAGCCAAAAGGAGTCGCCTCGACTGAGGGACTCTGCGAGAAGAGATAGGAAAGAAGGGCCAAGACCGTTAGTCGTTTCTGTGAAAAAGCCAAAAGGAGTCGCCTCGACTGAGGGACTCGGCGAGAAATTAAAGAAACAACGGGGCACTGACCCTAAACCGTTTCTAAGAAAAGTAAAAAGCCTAAGGAGTCGCCTCGACTGAGGGACTCGGTGAGAAGAGATAGGAACCAAGGTCCCAGACCCTTAGTCGTTTCCGTGAAAAAGCCAAAAGGAGTCGCCTCGACTGAGGGACTCGGCGAGAAATTAAAGAAACAACGGGGCACTGACCCTAAACCGTTTCTAAGAAAAGAAAAAGCCTAAGGAGTCGCCTTCGACTGAGGGACTCGGCGAGAAGAGATAGGAACCAAGGGCCCAGACCCTTAGTCGTTTCCGTGAAAAAGCCAAAAGGAGTCGCCTCGACTGAGGGACTCGGCGAGAAATTAAAGAAACAACGGGGCAACTGACCCTAAACTGTTTCTAAGAAAAGAAAAAGCCTAAGGAGTCGCCTCGACTGAGGGACTCGGCGAGAAGAGATAGGAAACCAAGGGCCCAGACCCTTAGTCGTTTCCGTGAAAAAGCCAAAAGGAGTCGCCTCGACTGAGGGACTCGGCGAGAAATTAAAGAAACAACGGGGCACTGACCCTAAACCGTTTCTAAGAAAAGAAAAAGCCTAAGGAGTCGCCTCGACTGAGGGACTCGGCGAGAAGAGATAGGAAACAAGGGCCCAGACCCTTAGTCGTTTCCGTGAAAAAGCCAAAAGGAGTCGCCTCGACTGAGGGACTCGGCGAGAAATTAAAGAAACAACGGGGCACTGACCCTAAACCGTTTCTAAGAAAAGAAAAAGCCTAAGGAGTCGCCTCGACTGAGGGACTCGGCGAGAAGAGATAGGAACCAAGGCCCAGACCCTTAGTCGTTTCCGTGAAAAAGCCAAAAGGAGTCGCCTCGACTGAGGGACTCGGCGAGAAATTAAAGAAACAACGGGGCACTGACCCTAAACCGTTTCTAAGAAAAGAAAAAGCCTAAGGAGTCGCCTCGACTGAGGGACTCGGCGAGAAGAGATAGGAACCAAGGGCCCAGACCCTTAGTCGTTTCCGTGAAAAAGCCAAAAGGAGTCGCCTCGACTGAGGGACTCGGCGAGAAATTAAAGAAACAACGGGGCACTGACCCTAAACCGTTTCTAAGAAAAGAAAAAGCCTAAGGAGTCGCCTCGACTGAGGGACTCGGCGAGAAGAGATAGGAAACAAGGGCCCAGACCCTTAGTCGTTTCCGTGAAAAAGCCAAAAGGAGTCGCCTCGACTGAGGGACTCGGCGAGAAATTAAAGAAACAACGGGCACTGACCCTAAACCGTTTCTAAGAAAAGAAAAAGCCTAAGGAGTCGCCTCGACTGAGGGACTCGGCGAGAAGAGATAGGAAACCAAGGGCCCAGACCCTTAGTCGTTTCCGTGAAAAAGCCAAAAGGAGTCGCCTCGACTGAGGGACTCGGCGAGAAATTAAAGAAACAAGGGCACTGACCCTAAACCGTTTCTAAGAAAAGAAAAAGCCTAAGGAGTCGCCTCGACTGAGGGACTCGGCGAGAAGAGATAGGAAACAAGGGCCCAGACCCTTAGTTCCTAAAAAAAAAAAAAAAAAAAAAAAAAACGTTTCTCGTGAAAAAGCCAAAAGGAGTCGCCTCAACTGAGGGACTCGGCGAGAAATTAAAGAAACAACGGGGCACTGACCCTAAACCGTTTCTAAGAAAAGAAAAAGCCTAAGGAGTCGCCTCGACTGAGGGACTCGGCGAGAAGAGATAGGAAACAAGGGCCCAGACCCTTAGTCGTTTCCGTGAAAAAGCCAAAAGGAGTCGCCTCGACTGAGGGACTCGGCGAGAAATTAAAGAAACAACGGGGCACTGACCCTAAACCGTTTCTAAGAAAAGAAAAAGCCTAAGGAGTCGCCTCGACTGAGGGACTCGGCGAGAAGAGATAGGAAACAAGGGCCCAGACCCTTAGTCGTTTCCGTGAAAAAGCCAAAAGGAGTCGCCTCGACTGAGGGACTCGGCGAGAAATTAAAGAAACAACGGGGCACTGACCCTAAACCTGTTTCTAAGAAAAGAAAAAGCCTAAGGAGTCGCCTCGACTGAGGGACTCGGCGAGAAGAGATAGGAAACAAGGGCCCAGACCCTTAGTCGTTTCCGTGAAAAAGCCAAAAGGAGTCGCCTCGACTGAGGGACTCGGCGAGAAATTAAAGAAACAACGGGCACTGACCCTAAACCGTTTCTAAGAAAAGAAAAAGCCTAAGGAGTCGCCTCGACTGAGGGACTCGGCGAGAAGAGATAGGAAACAAGGGCCCAGACCCTTAGTCGTTTCCGTGAAAAAGCCAAAAGGAGTCGCCTCGACTGAGGGACTCGGCGAGAAATTAAAGAAACAACGGGGCACTGACCCTAAACCGTTTCTAAGAAAAGAAAAAGCCTAAGGAGTCGCCTCGACTGAGGGACTCGGCGAGAAGAGATAGGAAACCAAGGGCCCAGACCCTTAGTCGTTTCCGTGAAAAAGCCAAAAGGAGTCGCCTCGACTGAGGGACTCGGCGAGAAATTAAAGAAACAACGGGGCACTGACCCTAAACCGTTTCTAAGAAAAGAAAAAGCCTAAGGAGTCGCCTCGACTGAGGGACTCGGCGAGAAGAGATAGGAAACCAAGGGCCCAGACCCTTAGTCGTTTCCGTGAAAAAGCCAAAAGGAGTCGCCTCGACTGAGGGACTCGGCGAGAAATTAAAGAAACAACGGGCACTGACCCTAAACCGTTTCTAAGAAAAGAAAAAGCCTAAGGAGTCGCCTCGACTGAGGGACTCGGCGAGAAGAGATAGGAAACAAGGGCCCAGACCCTTAGTCGTTTCCGTGAAAAAGCCAAAAGGAGTCGCCTCGACTGAGGGACTCGGCGAGAAATTAAAGAAACAACGGGGCACTGACCCTAAACCGTTTCTAAGAAAAGAAAAAGCCTAAGGAGTCGCCTCGACTGAGGGACTCGGCGAGAAGAGATAGGAACCAAGGGCCCAGACCCTTAGTCGTTTCCGTGAAAAAGCCAAAAGGAGTCGCCTCGACTGAGGGACTCGGCGAGAAATTAAAGAAACAACGGGGCACTGACCCTAAACCGTTTCTAAGAAAAGAAAAAGCCTAAGGAGTCGCCTCGACTGAGGGACTCGGCGAGAAGAGATAGGAACCAAGGGCCCAGACCCTTAGTCGTTTCCGTGAAAAAGCCAAAAGGAGTCGCCTCGACTGAGGGACTCGGCGAGAAATTAAAGAAACAACGGGGCACTGACCCTAAACCATTTCTAAGAAAAGAAAAAGCCTAAGGAGTCGCCTCGACTGAGGGACTCGGCGAGAAGAGATAGGAAACAAGGGCCCAGACCCTTAGTCGTTTCCGTGAAAAAGCCAAAAGGAGTCGCCTCGACTGAGGGACTCGGCGAGAAATTAAAGAAACAATGGGACACTGACCCTAAACCGTATCTAATAAAAGAAAAAGCCTAAGGAGTCGCCTCGACTGAGGGACTCGGCGAGAAGAGATAGGAAACAAAGGCCCAGACCTTAGTCGTTTCCGTGAAAAAGCCAAAAGGAGTCGCCTCGACTGAGGGACTCGGCGAGAAATTAAAGAAACAACAGGGCACTGACCCTAAACCGTTTCTAAGAAAAGAAAAAGCCTAAGGAGTCGCCTCGACTGAGGGACTCGGCGAGAAGAGATAGGAAACAAGGGCCCAGACCCTTAGTCGTTTCCGTGAAAAAGCCAAAAGGAGTCGCCTCGACTGAGGGACTCGGCGAGAAATTAAAGAAACAACGGGGCACTGACCCTAAACCGTTTCTAAGAAAAGAAAAAGCCTAAGGAGTCGCCTCGACTGAGGGACTCGGCGAGAAGAGATAGGAACCAAGGGCCCAGACCCTTAGTCGTTTCCGTGAAAAAGCCAAAAGGAGTCGCCTCGACTGAGGGACTCGGCGAGAAATTAAAGAAACAATGGGGCACTGACCCTAAACCATTTCTAAGAAAAGAAAAAGCCTAAGGAGTCGCCTCGACTGAGGGACTCGGCGAGAAGAGATAGGAAACAAGGGCCCAGACCCTTAGTCGTTTCCGTGAAAAAGCCAAAAGGAGTCGCCTCGACTGAGGGACTCGGCGAGAAATTAAAGAAACAACGGGCACTGACCCTAAAACCGTTTCTAAGAAAAGAAAAAAGCCTAAGGAGTCGCCTCGACTGAGGGACTCGGCGAGAAATTAAAGAAACAACGGGCACTGACCCTAAACCGTTTCTAAGAAAAGAAAAAGCCTAAGGAGTCGCCTCGACTGAGGGACTCGGCGAGAAGAGATAGGAAACAAGGGCCCAGACCCATTAGTCGTTTCCGTGAAAAAGCCAAAAGGAGTCGCCTCGACTGAGGGACTCGGCGAGAAATTAAAGAAACAACGGGGCACTGACCCTAAACTGTTTCTAAGAAAAGAAAAAGCCTAAGGAGTCGCCTCGACTGAGGGACTCGGCGAGAAGAGATAGGAACCAAGGGCCCAGACCCTTAGTCGTTTCCGTGAAAAAGCCAAAAGGAGTCGCCTCGACTGAGGGACTCGGCGAGAAATTAAAGAAACAACGGGGCACTGACCCTAAACCGTTTCTAAGAAAAGAAAAAGCCTAAGGAGTCGCCTCGACTGAGGGACTCGGTGAGAAGAGATAGGAACCAAGGTCCCAGACCCTTAGTCGTTTCCGTGAAAAAGCCAAAAGGAGTCGCCTCGACTGAGGGACTCGGCGAGAAATTAAAGAAACAATGGGGCACTGACCCTAAACCATTTCTAAGAAAAGAAAAAGCCTAAGGAGTCGCCTCGACTGAGGGACTCGGCGAGAAGAGATAGGAAACCAAGGCCCAGACCCTTAGTCGTTTCCGTGAAAAAGCCAAAAGGAGTCGCCTCGACTGAGGGACTCGGCGAGAAATTAAAGAAACAACGGGGCACTGACCCTAAACCGTTTCTAAGAAAAGAAAAAGCCTAAGGAGTCGCCTCGACTGAGGGACTCGGTGAGAAGAGATAGGAACCAAGGTCCCAGACCCTTAGTCGTTTCCGTGAAAAAGCCAAAAGGAGTCGCCTCGACTGAGGGACTCGGCGAGAAATTAAAGAAACAACGGGGCACTGACCCTAAACCGTTTCTAAGAAAAGAAAAAGCCTAAGGAGTCGCCTCGACTGAGGGACTCGGCGAGAAGAGATAGGAAACAAGGGCCCAGACCCTTAGTCGTTTCCGTGAAAAAGCCAAAAGGAGTCGCCTCGACTGAGGGACTCGGCGAGAAATTAAAGAAACAACGGGGCACTGACCCTAAACGTTTCTAAGAAAAGAAAAAGCCTAAGGAGTCGCCTCGACTGAGGGACTCGGCGAGAAGAGATAGGAACCAAAGGCCCAGACCCTTAGTCGTTTCCGTGAAAAAGCCAAAAGGAGTCGCCTCGACTGAGGGACTCGGCGAGAAATTAAAGAAACAACGGGGCACTGACCCTAAACCGTTTCTAAGAAAAGAAAAAGCCTAAGGAGTCGCCTCGACTGAGGGACTCGGCGAGAAGAGATAGGAACCAAGGTCCCAGACCCTTAGTCGTTTCCGTGAAAAAGCCAAAAGGAGTCGCCTCGACTGAGGGACTCGGCGAGAAATTAAAGAAACAACGGGGCACTGACCCTAAACCGTTTCTAAGAAAAGAAAAAGCCTAAGGAGTCGCCTCGACTGAGGGACTCGGCGAGAAGAGATAGGAACCAAGGGCCCAGACCCTTAGTCGTTTCCGTGAAAAAGCCAAAAGGAGTCGCCTCGACTGAGGGACTCTGCGAGAAGAGATAGGAAAGAAGGGCCAAGACCATAGTCGTTTCTGTGAATAAGCAAAAGGAATCGCCTCAACTGAGGGACTCGGCGAGACGAGATAGAAAACAAGGGCCCAGACCCTTATTCGTTTCCATGAAAAAGCCAAAAGGAGTCGCCTCGACTGAGGGACTCTGCGAGAAGAGATAGGAAAGAAGGGCCAAGACCGTTAGTCGTTTCTGTGAAAAAGGCCAAAAGGAGTCGCCTCAACTGAGGGACTCGGCGAGAAATTAAAGAAACAACGGGCACTGACCCTAAACCGTTTCTAAGAAAAGAAAAAGCCTAAGGAGTCGCCTCGACTGAGGGACTCGGCGAGAAGAGATAGGAACCAAGGGCCCAGACCCTTAGTCGTTTCCGTGAAAAAGCCAAAAGGAGTCGCCTCGACTGAGGGACTCGGCGAGAAATTAAAGAAACAACGGGGCACTGACCCTAAACCGTTTCTAAGAAAAGAAAAAGCCTAAGGAGTCGCCTCGACTGAGGGACTCGGCTGAGAAGAGATAGGAACCAAGGCCCAGACCCTTAGTCGTTTCCGTGAAAAAGCCAAAAGGAGTCGCCTCGACTGAGGGACTCGGCGAGAAATTAAAGAAACAATGGGCACTGACCCTAAACCATTTCTAAGAAAAGAAAAAGCCTAAGGAGTCGCCTCGACTGAGGGACTCGGCGAGAAGAGATAGGAAACCAAGGTCCCAGACCCTTAGTCGTTTCCGTGAAAAAGCCAAAAGGAGTCGCCTCGACTGAGGGACTCGGCGAGAAATTAAAGAAACAACGGGGCACTGACCCTAAACCGTTTCTAAGAAAAGAAAAAGCCTAAGGAGTCGCCTCGACTGAGGGACTCGGCGAGAAGAGATAGGAAACAAGGGCCCAGACCCATTAGTCGTTTCCGTGAAAAAGCCAAAAGGAGTCGCCTCGACTGAGGGACTCGGCGAGAAATTAAAGAAACAACGGGGCACTGACCCTAAACTGTTTCTAAGAAAAGAAAAAGCCTAAGGAGTCGCCTCGACTGAGGGACTCGGCGAGAAGAGATAGGAACCAAAGGGCCCAGACCCTTAGTCGTTTCCGATGAAAAAGCCAAAAGGAGTCGCCTCGACTGAGGGACTCGGTGAGAAATTAAAGAAACAACGGGGCACTGACCCTAAACCGTTTCTAAGAAAAGAAAAAGCCTAAGGAGTCGCCTCGACTGAGGGACTCGGTGAGAAGAGATAGGAACCAAGGTCCCAGACCCTTAGTCGTTTCCGTGAAAAAGCCAAAAGGAGTCGCCTCAACTGAGGGACTCGGCGAGAAATTAAAGAAACAACGGGGCACTGACCCTAAACCGTTTCTAAGAAAAGAAAAAGCCTAAGGAGTCGCCTCGACTGAGGGACACGGCGAGAAGAGATAGGAAACAAGGGCCCAGACCCATAGTCGTTTCCGTGAAAAAGCCAAAAGGAGTCGCCTCGACTGAGGACTCGCGAAAAAAAAAAAAAAAAAAAAAAAAAGAGCCTCGACTGAGGACTCGCGAGAAGAGATAGGAAAGAAGGCCAAGACCATTAGTCGTTTCTGTGAAAAAGCAAAAGGAATCGCCTCAACTGAGGGACTCGGCGAGACGAGATAGAAAACAAGGGCCCAGACCCTTATTCGTTTCCATGAAAAAGCCAAAAGGAGTCGCCTCGACTGAGGGACTCTGCGAGAAGAGATAGGAAAGAAGGGCCAGACCGTTAGTCGTTTCTGTGAAAAAGCCAAAAGGAGTCGCCTCGACTGAGGGACTCGGCGAGAAATTAAAGAAACAATGGGGCACTGACCCTAAACCGTTTCTAAGAAAAGAAAAAGCCTAAGGAGTCGCCTCGACTGAGGGACTCGGCGAGACGAGATAGGAAACAAGGGCCCAGACCCTTAGTCGTTTCCGTGAAAAAGCCAAAAGGAGTCGCCTCGACTGAGGGACTCGGCGAGAAATTAAAGAAACAATGGGCACTGACCCTAAACTGTTTCTAATAAAAGAAAAAGCCTAAGGAGTCGCCTCGACTGAGGGACTCGGCGAGAAGAGATAGGAAACAAAGGCCCAGACCCTTAGTCGTTTCCGTGAAAAAGCCAAAAGGAGTCGCCATCGACTAGAGGGACTCGGCGAGAAATTAAAGAAACAACGAGGCACTGACCCTAAACTGTTTCTAAAAAAAGAAAAAGCCTAAGGAGTCGCCTCGACTGAGGGACTCGGCGAGAAGAGATAGGAAAAAGCCTAAGGAGTCGCCTCGACTGAGGGACTCGGCGAGACGAGATAGAAAACAAGGGCCCAGACCCTTATTCGTTTCCATGAAAAAGCCAAAAGGAGTCGCCTCGACTGAGGGACTCTGCGAGAAGAGATAGGAAAGCAAGGGCCCAAGACCATTAGTCGTTTCCTGTGAAAAAGGCCAAAAGGAGTCGCCTCAACTGAGGGACTCGGCGAGACGAGATTAAAGAAACAAGGGCCACTGACCCTTAATCCGTTTCTAAGAAAGAAAAAGCCTAAAGGAGTCGCCTCGACTGAGGGACTCTGGCAAGAAGAGATAGGAAAGCAAGGGCCCAAGACCCGTTAGTCGTTTCTGTGAAAAAGCCTAAGGAGTCGCCTCAACTGAGGGACTCGGCGAGAAATTAAAGCAAACAATGGAGCACTGACCCTAAACTGTTTCTAAGAAAAGAAAAAGCCTAAGGAGTCGCCTCGACTGAGGGACATCGGCGAGAAGAGATAGGAAACCAAGGGCCCAGACCCTTAGTCGTTTCCGTGAAAAAGCCAAAAGGAGTCGCCTCGACTGAGGGACTCGGCGAGAAATTAAAGAAACAACGGGGCACTGACCCTAAACCTGTTTCTAAGAAAAGAAAAAGCCTAAGGAGTCGCCTCGACTGAGGGACTCGGCGAGAAGAGATAGGAAACCAAGGGCCCAGACCCTTAGTCGTTTCCGTGAAAAAGCCAAAAGGAGTCGCCTCGACTGAGGGACTCGGTGAGAAATTAAAGAAACAACGGGGCACTGACCCTAAACCGTTTCTAAGAAAATAAAAAGCCTAAGGAGTCGCCTCGACTGAGGGACTCGGTGAGAAGAGATAGGAACCAAGGTCCCAGACCCTTAGTCGTTTCCGTGAAAAAGCCAAAAGGAGTCGCCTCAACTGAGGGACTCGGCGAGAAATTAAAGAAACAACGGGGCACTGACCCTAAACCGTTTCTAAGAAAAGAAAAAGCCTAAGGAGTCGCCTTGACTGAGGGACACGGCGAGAAGAGATAGGAACCAAGGGCCCAGACCCATTAGTCGTTTCCGTGAAAAAGCCAAAAGGAGTCGCCTCGACTGAGGGACTCGGCGAGAAATTAAAGAAACAACGGGGCACTGACCCTAAACCATTTCTAAGAAAAGAAAAAGCCTAAGGAGTCGCCTCGACTGAGGGACTCGGCGAGAAGAGATAGGAACCAAGGGCCCAGACCCTTAGTCGTTTCCGTGAAAAAGCCAAAAGGAGTCGCCTCGACTGAGGGACTCGGCGAGAAATTAAAGAAACAACGGGGCACTGACCCTAAACCATTTCTAAGAAAAGAAAAAGCCTAACGGAGTCGCCTCGACTGAGGGACTCGGCGAGAAGAGATAGGAAACAAGGGCCCAGACCTTTAGTCGTTTCCGTGAAAAAGCCAAAAGGAGTCGCCTCGACTGAGGGACTCGGCGAGAAATTAAAGAAACAATGGGACACTGACCCTAAACCGTATCTAAGAAAAGAAAAAGCCTAAGGAGTCGCCTCGATTGAGGGACTCGGCGAGAAGAGATAGGAAACAAAGGCCCAGACCTTAGTCGTTTCCTGTGAAAAAGCCAAAAGGAGTCGCCTCGACTGAGGGACTCGGCGAGAAATTAAAGAAACGACAGGGCACTGACCCTAAACCGTTTCTAAGAAAAGAAAAAGCCTAAGGAGTCGCTTCGACTGAGGGACTCGGCGAGAAGAGATAGGAAACAAGGGCCGAGACCCATAGTCGTTTCCGTGAAAAAGCCAAAAGGAGTCGCCTCGACTGAGGGACTCGGCGAGAAATTAAAGAAACAACGGGGCACTGACCCTAAACTGTTTCTAAGAAAAGAAAAAGCCTAAGGAGTCGCCTCGACTGAGGGACTCGGCGAGAAGAGATAGGAAACCAAGGGCCCAGACCCTTAGTCGTTTCCGTGAAAAAGCCAAAAGGAGTCGCCTCGACTGAGGGACTCGGCGAGAAATTAAAGAAACAACGGGGCACTGACCCTAAACCATTTCTAAGAAAAGAAAAAGCCTAAGGAGTCGCCTCGACTGAGGGACTCGGCGAGAAGAGATAGGAAACAAGGGCCCAGACCCTTAGTCGTTTCCGTGAAAAAGCCAAAAGGAGTCGCCTCGACTGAGGGACTCGGCGAGAAATTAAAGAAACAACGGGGCACTGACCCTAAACCGTTTCTAAGAAAAGAAAAAGCCTAAGGAGTCGCCTCGACTGAGGGACTCGGTGAGAAGAGATAGGAACCAAGGTCCCAGACCCTTAGTCGTTTCCGTGAAAAAGCCAAAAGGAGTCGCCTCGAACTGAGGGACTCGGCGAGAAATTAAAGAAACAACGGGGCACTGACCCTAAACCGTTTCTAAGAAAAGAAAAAGCCTAAGGAGTCGCCTCGACTGAGGGACTCGGCGAGAAGAGATAGGAAACCAAGGGCCCAGACCCTTAGTCGTTTCCGTGAAAAAGCCAAAAGGAGTCGCCTCGACTGAGGGACTCGGCGAGAAATTAAAGAAACAACGGGGCACTGACCCTAAACCGTTTCTAAGAAAAGAAAAAGCCTAAGGAGTCGCCTCGACTGAGGGACTCGGCGAGAAGAGATAGGAAACAAGGGCCCAGACCCTTAGTCGTTTCCGTGAAAAAGCCAAAAGGAGTCGCCTCGACTGAGGGACTCGGCGAGAAATTAAAGAAACAACGGGGCACTGACCCTAAACCATTTCTAAGAAAAGAAAAAGCCTAAGGAGTCGCCTCGACTGAGGGACTCGGCGAGAAGAGATAGGAAACAAGGGCCCAGACCCTTAGTCGTTTCCGTGAAAAAGCCAAAAGGAGTCGCCTCGACTGAGGGACTCGGCGAGAAATTAAAGAAACAACGGGGCACTGACCCTAAACCGTTTCTAAGAAAAGAAAAAGCCTAAGGAGTCGCCTCGACTGAGGGACTCGGCGAGAAGAGATAGGAAACAAGGGCCCAGACCCTTAGTCGTTTCCGTGAAAAAGCCAAAAGGAGTCGCCTCGACTGAGGGACTCGGCGAGAAATTAAAGAAACAACGGGCACTGACCCTAAACCGTTTCTAAGAAAAGAAAAAGCCTAAGGAGTCGCCTCGACTGAGGGACTCGGCGAGAAGAGATAGGAAACAAGGGCCCAGACCCTTAGTCGTTTCCGTGAAAAAGCCAAAAGGAGTCGCCTCGACTGAGGGACTCGGCGAGAAATTAAAGAAACAACGGGGCACTGACCCTAAACCGTTTCTAAGAAAAGAAAAAGCCTAAGGAGTCGCCTCGACTGAGGGACTCGGCGAGAAGAGATAGGAACCAAGGGCCCAGACCCTTAGTCGTTTCCGTGAAAAAGCCAAAAGGAGTCGCCTCGACTGAGGGACTCGGCGAGAAATTAAAGAAACAACGGGGCACTGACCCTAAACCGTTTCTAAGAAAAGAAAAAGCCTAAGGAGTCGCCTCGACTGAGGGACTCGGCGAGAAGAGATAGGAAACCAAGGGCCCAGACCCTTAGTCGTTTCCGTGAAAAAGCCAAAAGGAGTCGCCTCGACTGAGGGACTCGGCGAGAAATTAAAGAAACAACGGGGCACTGACCCTAAACCGTTTCTAAGAAAAGAAAAAGCCTAAGGAGTCGCCTCGACTGAGGGACTCGGCGAGAAGAGATAGGAAACCAAGGGCCCAGACCCTTAGTCGTTTCCGTGAAAAAGCCAAAAGGAGTCGCCTCGACTGAGGGACTCGGCGAGAAATTAAAGAAACAACGGGGCACTGACCCTAAACCGTTTCTAAGAAAAGAAAAAGCCTAAGGAGTCGCCTCGACTGAGGGACTCGGCGAGAAGAGATAGGAAACAAGGGCCCAGACCCTTAGTCGTTTCCGTGAAAAAGCCAAAAGGAGTCGCCTCGACTGAGGGACTCGGCGAGAAATTAAAGAAACAACGGGCACTGACCCTAAACCGTTTCTAAGAAAAGAAAAAGCCTAAGGAGTCGCCTCGACTGAGGGACTCGGCGAGAAGAGATAGGAAACCAAGGGCCCAGACCCTTAGTCGTTTCCGTGAAAAAGCCAAAAGGAGTCGCCTCGACTGAGGGACTCGGCGAGAAATTAAAGAAACAACGGGGCACTGACCCTAAACCGTTTCTAAGAAAAGAAAAAGCCTAAGGAGTCGCCTCGACTGAGGGACTCGGCGAGAAGAGATAGGAAACAAGGGCCCAGACCCTTAGTCGTTTCCGTGAAAAAGCCAAAAGGAGTCGCCTCGACTGAGGGACTCGGCGAGAAATTAAAGAAACAACGGGGCACTGACCCTAAACCGTTTCTAAGAAAAGAAAAAGCCTAAGGAGTCGCCTCGACTGAGGGACTCGGCGAGAAGAGATAGGAAACAAGGGCCCAGACCCTTAGTCGTTTCCGTGAAAAAGCCAAAAGGAGTCGCCTCGACTGAGGGACTCGGCGAGAAATTAAAGAAACAACGGGCACTGACCCTAAACCGTTTCTAAGAAAAGAAAAAGCCTAAGGAGTCGCCTCGACTGAGGGACTCGGCGAGAAGAGATAGGAAACAAGGGCCCAGACCCTTAGTCGTTTCCGTGAAAAAGCCAAAAGGAGTCGCCTCGACTGAGGGACTCGGCGAGAAATTAAAGAAACAACGGGGCACTGACCCTAAACCGTTTCTAAGAAAAGAAAAAGCCTAAGGAGTCGCCTCGACTGAGGGACTCGGCGAGAAGAGATAGGAAACAAGGGCCCAGACCCTTAGTCGTTTCCGTGAAAAAGCCAAAAGGAGTCGCCTCGACTGAGGGACTCGGCGAGAAATTAAAGAAACAACGGGGCACTGACCCTAAACCGTTTCTAAGAAAAGAAAAAGCCTAAGGAGTCGCCTCGACTGAGGGACTCGGCGAGAAGAGATAGGAAACAAGGGCCCAGACCCTTAGTCGTTTCCGTGAAAAAGCCAAAAGGAGTCGCCTCGACTGAGGGACTCGGCGAGAAATTAAAGAAACAACGGGGCACTGACCCTAAACCGTTTCTAAGAAAAGAAAAAGCCTAAGGAGTCGCCTCGACTGAGGGACTCGGCGAGAAGAGATAGGAAACAAGGGCCCAGACCCTTAGTCGTTTCCGTGAAAAAGCCAAAAGGAGTCGCCTCGACTGAGGGACTCGGCGAGAAATTAAAGAAACAACGGGGCACTGACCCTAAACCGTTTCTAAGAAAAGAAAAAGCCTAAGGAGTCGCCTCGACTGAGGGACTCGGCGAGAAGAGATAGGAAACAAGGGCCCAGACCCTTAGTCGTTTCCGTGAAAAAGCCAAAAGGAGTCGCCTCGACTGAGGGACTCGGCGAGAAATTAAAGAAACAACGGGGCACTGACCCTAAACCATTTCTAAGAAAAGAAAAAGCCTAAGGAGTCGCCTCGACTGAGGGACTCGGCGAGAAGAGATAGGAAACAAGGCCCAGACCCTTAGTCGTTTCCGTGAAAAAGCCAAAAGGAGTCGCCTCGACTGAGGGACTCGGCGAGAAATTAAAGAAACAACAGGGCACTGACCCTAAACCGTTTCTAAGAAAAGAAAAAGCCTAAGGAGTCGCTTCGACTGAGGGACTCGGCTAGAAGAGATAGGAAACAAGGTCCGAGACCCTTAGTCGTTTCCGTGAAAAAGCCAAAAGGAGTCGCCTCGACTGAGGGACTCGGCGAGAAATTAAAGAAACAATGGCGCACTGACCCTAAACCGTTTCTAAGAAAAGAAAAAGCCTAAGGAGTCGCCTCGACTGAGGGACTCGGCGTGACGAGATAGGAAACAAGGGCCCAGACCCTTAGTCGTTTCCGTGAAAAAGCCAAAAGGAGTCGCCCCGACTGAGGCACTCTGCGAGAAGAGATCGGAAAGAAGGGCCAAGACCGTTAGTCGTTTCTGTGAAAAAGCCAAAAGGAGTCGCCTCAACTGAGGGACTCGGCGAGAAATTAAAGAAATAATGGGGCACTGACCCTAAACCGTTTCTAAGAAAAGAAAAAGCCTAAGGAGTCGCCTCGACTGAGGGACTCGGTGAGAAGAGATAGGAAACCAAGGTCCCAGACCCTTAGTCGTTTCCGTGAAAAAGCCAAAAGGAGTCGCCTCAGACTGAGGGACTCGGCGAGAAATTAAAGAAACAACGGGGCACTGACCCTAAACCGTTTCTAAGAAAAGAAAAAGCCTAAGGAGTCGCCTCGACTGAGAGACTCGGCGAGAAGAGATAGGAACCAAGGGCCCAGACCCTTAGTCGTTTCCGTGAAAAAGCCAAAAGGAGTCGCCTCGACTGAGGGACTCGGCGAGAAATTAAAGAAACAACGGGGCACTGACCCTAAACCATTTCTAAGAAAAGGAAAAAGCCTAAGGTAGTCGCCATCGACTGAGGGACTCGGCGAGAAGAGATAGGAAACAAGGGCCCAGACCCTTAGACGTTTCCGTGAAAAAGCCAAAAGGAGTCGCCTCGACTGAGGGACTCGGCGAGAAATTAAAGAAACAACAGGGCACTGACCCTAAACCGTTTCTAAGAAAAGAAAAACCCTAAGGAGTCGCTTTGACTGAGGGACTCGGCTAGAAGAGATAGGAAACAAGGTCCGAGACCCTTAGTCGTTTCCGCGAAAAAGCCAAATGGAGTCGCCTCGACTGAGGGACTCGGCGAGAAATTAAAGAAACAATGTCGCACTGACCCTAAGCCATTTCTAATAAAAGAAAAAGCCTAAGTTGTTACCTCGACTGAGGGACTCGGCGTGACGAGATAGGAAACAAGGGCCCAGACCCTTAGTCGTTTCCGTGAAAAAGCCAAAGGGAGTCGCCCCGACTGAGGCACTCTGCGAGAAGAGATCGGAAAGAAGGGCCAAGACCGTTAGTCGTTTCTGTGAAAAAGCCAAAAGGAGTCGCCTCAACTGAGGACTCGGCGAGAAATTAAAGAAATAATGGGGCACTGACCCTAAACCGTTTCTAAGAAAATAAAAAGCCTAAGGAGTCGCCTCGACTGAGGGACTCGGTGAGAAGAGATAGGAACCAAGGTCCCAGACCCTTAGTCGTTTCCGTGAAAAAGCCAAAAGGAGTCGCCTCAACTGAGGGACTCGGCGAGAAATTAAAGAAACAACGGGGCACTGACCCTAAACCGTTTCTAAGAAAAGAAAAAGCCTAAGGAGTCGCCTCGACTGAGGGACTCGGCAAGAAGAGATAGGAAACAAGGGCCCAGACCCTTAGTCTTTTCCGTGAAAAAGCCAAAAGGAGTCGCCTCAACTGAGGGACTCGGCGAGAAATTAAAGAAACAACGGGGCACTGACCCTAAACCGTTTCTAAGAAAAGAAAAAGCCTAAGGAGTCGCCTCGACTGAGGGACTCGGTGAGAAGAGATATGAACCAAAGGCCCAGACCCTTAGTCGTTTCCGTGTAAAAGCCAAAAGGAGTCGCCTCAACTGAGGGACTCAGCGAAAAATTAAAGAAACAACGGGGCACTGACCCTAAACCGTTTCTAAGAAAAGAAAAAGCCTAAGGAGTCGCCTCGACTGAGAGACTCGGCGAGAAGAGATAGGAACCAAGGGCCCAGACCCTTAGTCGTTTCCGTGAAAAAGCCAAAAGGAGTCGCCTCGACTGAGGGACTCGGCGAGAAATTAAAGAAACAACGGGGCACTGACCCAAAACCGTTTCTAAGAAAAGAAAAAGCCCAAGGAGTCGCCTCGACTGAGGGACTCGGTGAGAAGAGATATGAACCAAAGGCCTAGACCCTTAGTCGTTTCCGTGTAAAAGCCAAAAGGAGTCGCCTCAACTGAGGGACTCGGCGAAAAATTAAAGAAACAACGGGGCACTGACCCTAAACCGTTTCTAAGAAAAGAAAAAGCCTAAGGAGTCGCCTCGACTGAGAGACTCGGCGAGAAGAGATAGGAACCAAGGGCCCAGACCCTTAGACGTTTCCGTGAAAAGCCAAAAGGAGTCGCCTCGACTGAGGGACTCGGCGAGAAATTAAAGAAACAACAGGGCACTGACCCTAAACCGTTTCTAAGAAAAGAAAAACCTAAGGAGTCGCTTTGACTGAGGGACTCGGCTAGAAGAGATAGGAAACAAGGTCCGAGACCCTTAGTCGTTTCCGCGAAAAAGCCAAATGGAGTCGCCTCGACTGAGGGACTCGGCGAGAAATTAAAGAAACAATGTCGCACTGACCCTAAAGCCATTTCTAAGAAAAGAAAAAGCCTAAGTTGTCACCTCGACTGAGGGACTCGGCGTGACGAGATAGGAAACAAGGGCCCAGACCCTTAGTCGTTTCCGTGAAAAAGCCAAAGGGAGTCGCCCCGACTGAGGCACTCTGCGAGAAGAGATCGGAAAGAAGGGCCAAGACCGTTAGTCGTTTCTGTGAAAAAGCCAAAAGGAGTCGCCTCAACTGAGGGACTCGGCGAGAAATTAAAGAAATAATGGGCACTGACCCTAAACCGTTTCTAAGAAAATAAAAAGCCTAAGGAGTCGCCTCGACTGAGGGACTCGGTGAGAAGAGATAGGAACCAAGGTCCCAGACCCTTAGTCGTTTCCGTGAAAAAGCCAAAAGGAGTCGCCTCAACTGAGGGACTCGGCGAGAAATTAAAGAAACAACGGGGCACTGACCCTAAACCGTTTCTAAGAAAAGAAAAAGCCTTAAGGAGTTGCCTTGACTGGGGGACTCGGCAAGAAGAGATAGGAAACAAGGGCCCAGACCCTTAGTCTTTTCCGTGAAAAAGCCAAAAGGAGTCGCCACAACTGAGGGACTCGGCGAGAAATTAAAGAAACAACGGGGCACTGACCCTAAACCGTTTCTAAGAAAAGAAAAAGCCTAAGGAGTCGCCTCGACTGAGGGACTCGGTGAGAAGAGATATGAACCAAAGGCCCAGACCCTTAGTCGTTTCCGTGTAAAAGCCAAAAGGAGTCGCCTCAACTGAGGGACTCAGGCGAAAAATTAAAGAAACAACGGGCACTGACCCTAAACCGTTTCTAAGAAAAGAAAAAGCCTAAGGAGTCGCCTCGACTGAGAGACTCGGCGAGAAGAGATAGGAACCAAGGGCCCAGACCCTTAGTCGTTTCCGTGAAAAAGCCAAAAGGAGTCGCCTCGACTGAGGGACTCGGCGAGAAATTAAAGAAACAACGGGGCACTGACCCTAAACCGTTTCTAAGAAAAGAAAAAGCCTAAGGAGTCGCCTCGACTGAGGGACTCGGCGAGAAGAGATAGGAAACCAAAGGGCCCAGACCCTTAGTCGTTTCCGTGTAAAAGCCAAAAGGAGTCGCCTCAACTGAGGGACTCGGCGAAAAATTAAAGAAACAACGGGGCACTGACCCTAAACCGTTTCTAAGAAAAGAAAAAAGCCTAAGGAGTCGCCTCGACTGAGAGACTCGGCGAGAAGAGATAGGAACCAAGGGCCAGACCCTTAGTCGTTTCCGTGAAAAGCCAAAAGGAGTCGCCTCGACTGAGGGACTCGGCGAGAAATTAAAGAAACAACGGGGCACTGACCCTAAACCGTTTCTAAGAAAAGAAAAAGCCTAAGGAGTCGCCTCGACTGAGGGACTCGGCGAGAAGAGATAGGAAACAAGGGCCCGAGACCCTTAGTCGTTTCCGTGAAAAAGCCAAAAGGAGTCGCCTCGACTGAGGGACTCGGCGAGAAATTAAAGAAACAACGGGCACTGACCCTAAACCGTTTCTAAGAAAAGAAAAAGCCTAAGGAGTCGCCTCGACTGAGGGACTCGGCGAGAAGAGATAGGAAACAAGGGCCCAGACCCTTAGTCGTTTCCGTGAAAAAGCCAAAAGGAGTCGCCTCGACTGAGGGACTCGGCGAGAAATTAAAGAAACAACGGGGCACTGACCCTAAACCGTTTCTAAGAAAAGAAAAAGCCTAAGGAGTCGCCTCGACTGAGGGACTCGGCGAGAAGAGATAGGAAACAAGGGCCCAGACCCTTAGTCGTTTCCGTGAAAAAGCCAAAAGGAGTCGCCTCGACTGAGGGACTCGGCGAGAAATTAAAGAAACAACGGGCACTGACCCTAAACCGTTTCTAAGAAAAGAAAAAGCCTAAGGAGTCGCCTTCGACTGAGGGACTCGGCGAGAAGAGATAGGAAACAAGGCCCAGACCCTTAGTCGTTTCCGTGAAAAAGCCAAAAGGAGTCGCCTCGACTGAGGGACTCGGCGAGAAATTAAAGAAACAACGGGCACTGACCCTAAACCGTTTCTAAGAAAAGAAAAAGCCTAAGGAGTCGCCTCGACTGAGGGACTCGGCGAGAAGAGATAGGAAACAAGGCCCAGACCCTTAGTCGTTTCCGTGAAAAAAGCCAAAAGGAGTCGCCTCGACTGAGGGACTCGGCGAGAAATTAAAGAAACAACTGGGCACTGACCCTAAACCGTTTCTAAGAAAAGAAAAAGCCTAAGGAGTCGCCTCGACTGAGGGACTCGGTGAGAAGAGATAGGAAACAAGGGCCCAGACCCTTAGTCGTTTCCGTGAAAAAGCCAAAAGGAGTCGCCTCGACTGAGGGACTCGGCGAGAAATTAAAGAAACAACGGGGCACTGACCCTAAACCGTTTCTAAGAAAAGAAAAAGCCTAAGGAGTCGCCTTCGACTGAGGGACTCGGCGAGAAGAGATAGGAAACAAGGTCCCAGACCCTTAGTCGTTTCCGTGAAAAAGCCAAAAGGAGTCGCCTCGACTGAGGGACTCGGCGAGAAATTAAAGAAACAACGGGGCACTGACCCTAAACCGTTTCTAAGAAAAGAAAAAGCCTAAGGAGTCGCCTCGACTGAGGGACTCGGCGAGAAGAGATAGGAACAAGGGCCCAGACCCTTAGTCGTTTCCGTGAAAAAGCCAAAAGGAGTCGCCTCGACTGAGGGACTCGGCGAGAAATTAAAGAAACAACGGCACTGACCCTAAAACCTTTCTAAGAAAAGAAAAAGCTAAGGAGTCGCCTCGACTGAGGGACTCGGCGAGAAGAGATAGAAACAAGGGCCCAGACCCTTAGTCGTTTCCGTGAAAAAGCCAAAAGGAGTCGCCTCGACTGAGGGACTCGGCGAGAAATTAAAGAAACAACAGGGCACTGACCCTAAAACCGTTTCTAAGAAAAGAAAAAGCCTAAGGAGTCGCTTCGACTGAGGGACTCGGCGAGAAGAGATAGGAAACAAGGTCCCAGACCCTTAGTCGTTTCCGTGAAAAAGCCAAAAGGAGTCGCCTCGACTGAGGGACTCGGCGAGAAATTAAAGAAACAACGGGGCACTGACCCTAAACCGTTTCTAAGAAAAGAAAAAGCCTAAGGAGTCGCCTCGACTGAGGGACTCGGCGAGAAAGAGATAGGAAACAAGGGCCCAGACCCTTAGTCGTTTCCGTGAAAAAGCCAAAAGGAGTCGCCTCGACTGAGGGACTCGGCGAGAAATTAAAGAAACACAGGGCACTGACCCTAAACCGTTTCTAAGAAAAGAAAAAGCCTAAGGAGTCGCCTTCGACTGAGGGACTCGGCGAGAAGAGATAGGAAACAAGGGCCCAGACCCTTAGTCGTTTCCGTGAAAAAGCCAAAAGGAGTCGCCTCGACTGAGGGACTCGCGAGAAATTAAAGAAACAGACAGGGCACTGACCCTAAACCATTTCTAAGAAAAGAAAAAGCCTAAGGAGTCGCCTTCGACTGAGGGACTCGGCGAGAAGAGATAGGAAACAAGGTCCCAGACCCTTAGTCGTTTCCGTGAAAAAGCCAAAAGGAGTCGCCTCGACTGAGGGACTTGGCGAGAAATTAAAGAAACAACTGGGACACTGACCCTAAACCGTATCTAATAAAAGAAAAAGCCTAAGGAGTCGCCTCGACTGAGGGACTCGGCAAGAAGAGATAGGAAACAAAGGGCCCAGACCCTTAGTCGTTTCCGTGAAAAAGCCAAAAGGAGTCGCCTCGACTGAGGGACTCGGCGAGAAATTAAAGAAACAACGGGGCACTGACCCCTAAAAACTCGTTTCTAAGAAAAGAAAAAGCCTAAAGGAGTCGCCTTCGACTGAGGGACTCGGCGAGAAGAGATAGGAAACAAGGGTCCCAGACCCTTAGTCGTTTCCGTGAAAAAGCCAAAAGGAGTCGCCTCGACTGAGGGACTCGGCGAGAAATTAAAGAAACAACGGACACTGACCCTAAAACCGTTTCTAAGAAAAGAAAAAGCCTAAGGAGTCGCCTTCGACTGAGGGACTCCGCGAAGACAGAGATAGGAAACAAGGCCCAGACCCTTAGTCGTTTCCGTGAAAAAGCCAAAAGGAGTCGCCTCGAACTGAGGGACTCGGCGAGAAATTAAAGAAACGACAGGGCACCGACCCTAAACCGTTTCTAAGAAAAGAAAAAGCCTAAGGAGTCGCTTCGAACTGAGGGACTCGGCGAAGAAGAGATAGGAAACAAGGGCCCAGACCCTTAGTCGTTTCCCGTGAAAAAGCCAAAAGGAGTCGCCTCGACTGAGGGACTCGGCGAGAAATTAAAGAAACAACGGGGCACTGACCCTAAACAGTTTCTAAGAAAAGAAAAAGCCTAAGGAGTCGCCTCGACTGAGGGACTCGGCTGAGAAGAGATAGGAAACAAGGGCCCAGACCCTTAGTCGTTTCCGTGAAAAAAGCCAAAAGGAGTCGCCTCGACTGAGGGACTCGCGAGAAATTAAAGAAAAAACGGGCACTGACCCTAAACCGTTTCTAAGAAAAGAAAAAGCCTAAGGAGTCGCCTCGACTGAGGGACTCGGCGAGAAGAGATAGGAAACAAGGGCCCAGACCCTTAGTCGTTTCCGTGAAAAAGCCAAAAGGAGTCGCCTCGACTGAGGGACTCGGCGAGAAATTAAAGAAAAAGGGGCACTGACCCTAAACCGTTTCTAAGAAAAGAAAAGCCTAAGGAGTCCTCGACTGAGGGACTCGGAGAAGAGATAGGAAACAAGGGCCCAGACCCTTAGTCGTTTCCGTGAAAAAGCCAAAAGGAGTCGCCTCGACTGAGGGACTCGGCGAGAAATTAAAGAAACAACGGGGCACTGACCCTAAACC
>NW_017619387.1:5000-10000 GCF_001879475.1 Ipomoea nil | reverse complement strand
AAAGTTGTCTCTGGAAAGGTGATGGAAAGTGAAGAATGCAGACTGGAATTTATTGAATCTGAGGAAGAAATATTCCAACTTGAGAGAGATGAGGTATTGGAAATTGAAGAAGTTAAAACTTATTGCTTGTTGGGAAAATTTGCAGGCCGGTTTCCCGGCATGAGAGCTATCCATGAACTTACAACAAGCTGGAAGGTGGAATGCAAAACGGAATATGCCCTAAACGATCATGTTTTTTCTGGTTCAAGAAGGAGGAAGATATTGAGAGTGTGATCTCAGTGGGCCCTATCTTCTCTATGGGAAAAGAGTTTTTCTGAAGAATCTGGGGAAAAGTTTGTTCTAAGAACTGAAGATTACCGTACTCTACCAGTTTGGATCAGATTACCTATGCTACCAAAACAGTGCTGGCATCCAAAAGCTTTGAGCCGCATAGCCTCCAAACTTGGAAAACCTCTATTCATGGATAAACTTACCTTAGAGCAAACAGAAAGAGATTTTGCAAGGATCCTTGTTGAAATGGATTGCTCGGTGATTCCAAAAGAAACAGTCTCTTTTAAATTTCTGAATGGGGAGATATGGAACCAGCATATTACCTTTGAGTATCTTCCACCATTCTGTACACGTTTGGAGGTGAAAGACATGTCACTGACAAATGCCCCTTGACAAATGTGGAGAATAATCTAAGGAATAGGGAGGCTGAAAAGCAGCTAAATATGGTCAATAATGTATCTGAGAATGGGATAGTGGAAGACAATGTGGTAAATCAAGCTGAAAAGAACTTTATAGAAGGGGATTTAAATACCAATGGTGAAGGGGTGCCTTCTCTAAATGTTGGTGCTGATGAGAATGGTGTTAATGGTCCACAATTGGCCCCACAATAGTTGACTTTGCTTTACCTCCAATGAACCCCACTGGTCTTGGTTTGGAAGAAGGTATACATGAGCTTTTGGTTCGCAAGAAAGCATGCAACCGAAGGAAATTCAAGAGGAAAATAATGCTCATTCTGCCATGCAATTGGTTGACCAGTCTGATGTGGATTTTACTAACAAAGTGGGGGCCATCATGAACGAAGCTGATGAAGGGTATGCAGCAGAGAATTCTGATGAAAATGAAACAAGAAATAAGAAAGCTTGTGAGGTGCAAAAAGACAATCAAACTGCCTTAGAGGATGGGTTGGACAGTACGGCTTTGCAGCAGACTAACCAAGGCAAGAGTAACTTGAAAAAGAGAAAGAAGAAAGAGGAAAAGAGAAGGAAAATGTTAATGCTGAAGGTATACATGAGCCATTTGGTACGCAAGAAAGCATGCAATCGAAGGAAATACAAGAGGAAAATAACGCTCATTCTGCCATGCAATTGGGTGACCAGTCTGATGTGGATATTACAAACAAAGTGGGGACCATCATGAATGAAACTGATGAAGGGTATGCAGCAGAGAATTCTGAAAATGAAGCAAGAAATAAGGAAGCTTGTGAGGTGCAAAAAGAAAATCAATCTGCCTTAGAGGATAGGATGGACAGTACGGCTTTGCAGCAGACTAACCAAGGCAAGAGTAACATGAATAAGAGAAAGAAGAAAAGAGGTAAAGAGAAGGAAAAATTTAATGCTGAATTTTTCGCAGACTTGGAAAATTCTCCCGTGCCAAGAGGGGATAATATCTTGGCTGGCGCGGTGGTTGGCAAGTACCCACCTTGGGTGATAAATGTTGATGGGATGTTGGAATGTGAGGGGTATGAATGCGCCCCTCAAGTTTGGTGGAGTTGCGGACTTCATCAAAAATAATAAACTTGTCCTATGTGCATTACTAGAGACCAAACTGAAGGAAAGAAGAGCAAAGAGATTTGTTGAAGGAAAACTGAATGGTTGGTTACTCTACTAATTTCCATGACATAAGTGGTGGGAAGAATTTGTGTTGTTGGGATAAAAGACTTGTGGATTGTATTATACTGGACACTTCTCCTCAAAGTATCCATTGTTCTGTCACATGTAAGATAACACAAAACAGGATCTTATGTACGTTTGTTTATGGTTTGTTTACAGTACCGGCTCGTAGACCATTATGGGAAAGTTTGAATAGTTATTCTCAGAATATCACTGAACCTTGGTTGATTACTGGGGACTTTAATACTGTGTTAGAAGTGTCGGAACGCCGCGGAGGAAATACTCCCACCAGATATGATTTATGGGACTTTGAATTTTGTTGCTTAAGCTTGGGGCTAGTTGATGCTTTCTCTATGGGTAAATTCTTCACGTGGAGTAACGGATCAAAAGAAGCAAAGCTGGATAGGTGCCTAATTAATGATCAGTGGCTGCAAAATAATTTAGCTTGTCAAGCCGACTTTAAAAGCATGGTTAGCATCTCGGATCACACTCCAATTGTGATCAGCACATTCATTCAAAAGAAAGTTGGTAACAGACCGTTCAAATTCCTGAACATGTGGACAAAACACCCGAAAATCTCTGAGTTGGTGAAGAATATCTGGACAGAAAGGATTGGGAACGCAACAATTCATTTTGGCTAAGAAACTCAAAGCCTTGAAACATCCACTTAAAACCCTTAACAAAAAAGAATTTGGGCATATTTCTGAGAGGGTTAAAAGAGCAAATGATGAATTCACTGTGGCACATGAGGCAATGGATGTGGTGTTGGCGAGTGAAGAGAAAGAGAAACAGTGAGAAGACTTAGAGAAAAAGCCCTTTATCTTATGGAAGCTGAAAGACAGTTTTTTTCCCAGAAACTTAATACTAAGCATTTACTTGAATCAGACAGGGGGTCGCAATATTTTCATGACTTGATCAAAAAGAAAAATTCGGCCAAGGTGATAGCTTCCATCCTTGATAACAATGGGATCCCTACTAAATCATTGGACCAGGTTGGAACTTTATTAGTCAAGTATTTTTCTGAGCTGCTGGGAAATGTTAAGGAAAGAGAAAAGACAAAAGAGCTGTATTTTAGACAAGGGCCGTGTGTGACAACAGAACAGGCTAAGGATTTGACAAAACCAGTTACAAGTGAGGAAATTAAGGAGGCACTGTTTCATATTGGGGACGAAAAGGCACCAGGACCGGATGGATATACGGCTGCATTCTTCAAAAATTGTTGGAATATCGTTGGTACCACGGTCTCGAATGCAGTTAAAGAATTTTTCAGTTCAGGGCAATTGTTAAAACAGTGGAATCACACTTGTCTGGCGTTGATCCCTAAAAAGGTCCATGATCTTAAAGTAGAGGACTTTAGGCCCATAGCTTGCTGCTCAGTGTTCTACAAAATTATTACAAAGATAATTGCAGCTAGAATGGCAGGAATTCTACCACACATTATTAATCCAGCTCAAGGAGCATTTGTGGCGGGTCGAAGTATGTCAGATAATATCATGTTGGGCAGGAAATAATCAGGGGATACTCAAGAAAAAGAACTTCTCCTCGATGCACAATTATGTAGATATCCGGAAGGCCTATGACACTGTGGATTGGATGTTCCTTCAGGAGGTTCTGGAGGGGCTTGGATTTCCTAATAAATTTGTTGCCTGGATAATGGAATGCGTTAGGACAGTAAATTATTCACTGTCAGTGAATGGGGCTTGGCATGGTTATTTCCCAGGAAAAGAGGATTAAGACAGGGGGACCCAATGTCCCCGATGCTGTTCACTATGTGCATGGAATACTTTTCTCGTATGCTGGTTGTGAAAACAAGAGATGCTAAATTTTCTTACCACCCTAGATGTAAGAAAATGAAAGTGTCTCACATGGCATTTGCAGATGATCTTATGCTATTCTGTAGGGGGATGCAAGTTCCGTAGACATATGTATGAAGGCATTAAATGAATTGGAGAAAGCTTCAGGACTGGCCATAAGCCCAAATAAATCTAAAATGTTTTGTGCGGGTGTGCAGGATGATCTATCTTTTACACGCATTTCCGGTTGAGAGCTTACCGGTGCGTTATCTTGGAATTCCACTTGATGCTCAAAGTTGAGGGTTGCTAATTTCTCCCCGTTGATAGACTCTGTTAACAAATACTTAACAGCATGGAAAGGTTTTACACTCACATATGCAGGCAGATTAGAACTCCTAAACTCAGTTATCCAAGGAGTTGTTGCCTTCTGGATTCAAGAGTTTCAGGTACCATCAACGGTTGTGGACCATGTTTCTCTGTGTAGGAATTTTCTGTGGAATGGAAAGAGGGCAATGGTGGCGTGGGATGATATCTGTTTGCCTAAAGAGGAGGGAGGATTGGGTCTACGGAATATTAAGATTTGGAATGCAGCTGTCCTCTCAAAATTGATTTGGAACATCCATGAAAGAAAAGATTCACTTTGGATCAAATGGATTCATAGTTACTATCTGCAGGATAAAGAGTTTTGGACTTGGAAACCCGGAAGAAATGATTCAGCACTAATGAGGAGCCTTGCCAGGATTAGAGACATGTTGATTGGTACATGGAAGCCAGATGGAATGTATTGCAGCACTCAGTAAATGTATTGGACCGAAAGGTTTTTCAACTTCTTATGTGTATGAAATCATTCGGCCAAGGGCGCAAAAGAGATTCATTTTCAAGAATATTTGGCGTGGTTTTATTCCCCCAAGTTTGCATTCACGACTTGGCTGGGATTAAGGGGTAGACTACCCACTCTGGATAACCTGAAGTTCTTGGAGACAGACGGAAAGTGCGTCCTTTGCGGAAAGGAGCAAGAAACAATTAACCATATTTTCTTTTATGTGATTTTTCTAAACAGGTTTGGGAGGAGGTACGTGCGAGCTTGGGAATTGAAAGGAAAACATGTTCTATTTCGGGTGCACTCAAATGGGCATATAGAGATGGCCGAGGATCTCGAAGTTACTCTAGAATGGGACCTCTAGCGGTGCTTTGTTCAGTTTATCAGATTTGGAGAACAAGAAATGCGCAACGGTTTGATGGAGTCCAGGCTGATATCACTAGAACAAAAGCAATTATTTTGCAACAAGTTTTCAAGATCAATTACAAGTTGGGGTCCGAAAGATGA
>NW_017619385.1:4097500-4215098 GCF_001879475.1 Ipomoea nil | reverse complement strand
ATCACTGTTGTCGTCTTCTGTTTCATCATCATTGTTCTCGTCTTCATTTTCTTCTTCATCCTCTTCTTCGATTTCGTTGCCATGAACATTTTCGTTCCACTAGCACTGCCTTTGGGATCTCGAGGATGATCTTCTGCCATTTTGGCTTTAATTTTGATAGCAGCATGATGTAGCGAAGTTGTTTCAATTCGGCTTCAGTTGCTGGATCCATGGGAGGTTTATGAAGAGGAACTACCAAGGAGCTTTGTCCTTCCGAGAGATCGATGAGTTATTCTATAAGAGTACACTCGGTGGATCTCCTCAATTTGCACAGCCTTTGTGACGTCCTGAGTTTCAAGCCATTGAAGTGCGAATTCTTCTTACGTCGATCATGGCTTCAAAAGTTTCGAGAAAGGTTCTGAGAGGTGCCGTTGCGCCACTTGTGCCATTGCAGAACTCGATTGTAATCTCTTTTCAATCGATTCTCTGAGAGATTTATCGAGGGTGTACCGGTCTGGAGAAATTGACGAGCAGATGGTTTTCGGGACAAATGATGTTTGAGCAGCTGTCATCTCATCTACTAGTGCAGGTTCTTGTGTCAGAATTACCTGCTCTGCAATAGTAGGTTCTTGTGGAAGAGATTGAGCATCATTTGGAGCATCAGAGGCTGCTTTCGGGATGTCTTCTGGAGAGCTCGGCTCTTGTGGAAGATTTTGACTTCTTTCCTCCATTTCTACAGTAGCAGGTTCTTGTGTCAACTCTCGTAGGAGTTGCTCTGCTAAGGTAGGTTCTTGTGGATGAGGAACAAGAGATGCATTCGGATTGATGGATTTGTGAGCAACGGGACTTCTTTCGGGCAGAGAAGTTTTCAGTTCCCCCTCAGAGGTAGCTACTTTCGGGATGTCTTCCCCCTTGTGATGTTGCTCCTTTTGATAAGGATTCCCGGTTTTGAGCAGGTTTCATTCGACTTCGTTTGCTTAGACGAATGAGAGGTTGATCATCATCATCTTCAGAGGAGTTCTGCACTATCAAAGTTTCGAGAGGGGGATCACCTTTCGTCTTTGGTTGGGAAATGACCGTCTTTTGAGTCTTAACCCGAGAAGAGGGTTTTTCTTGTTTCTGCCGTTTTGGTTTTGGTTGAGCTTCTTCGTCTGCTTTGGGGGTTTTTAACTTTCGTTTGGACTTTCCTTTGGGTAGATTGGGTTCAAGAGGAATGCCCAATTCCAACGCTTTCTGTCTGTCATATCCAGATGGTTTTTGCTTCATGTGACAGACCTTTTGACCAGGTGGAGCACCAGCACGTAGAATCACTCCTTTTGATGCAAGAAGATGGCTTATAATGAAACCGAAGCCCATCTTCTTTGTAATGTCACCAGGGCTCCTGCGATTGTATGTGATGGTGTGGGCGATGTTGTTGAATACTATTTTGGACCAATCAACCTTATGCTCATGAAGGAAGGCGTGCAGCATTTTCAGCTTTTCCCTTGTGACATCATCTGTGCCAGAAGTCTTGTGGTCCACAATCTTGTTGAAGATGTCTACTGCAAACTCATGATCCAACCGGAACCATTTTTTCTTGAGAGGCCAGAAAATGTCATCTTTGGAAGGGGCCTCCTGGTGTCGTATGGATTCATAGAAATCCTCCGGATCTAGATGATAATAAACCAGGTTGGATTTGTAGGACACATCTCGTCTGGGAAACCCAAAAGTTGATCGAATATCCTCAGCAGAAAACACAATGTGATGTTTATTAACTCTTGAAGTTATGCTCGAGAAATCAGAAGCCACATACGCATTCAAATAAAACTGAGTAACATCAAGAGGGTACCATTCATCATAGTGGTGAGTTACCAAGCCATATAAACCTGTTTCTAGCAGAAGAGCGATTATCCGTTCTCCAAAGGCTTTATCCAAGACATACTTCCGAAACCCTTCTTCGTCCCACATACTTCCTCCTACGATAAATGGAAATCTGGACTTGATAAACTCTATATCTTCCGTGGGAAAACTTGGTATAACTGGAGTGGATGAGGGTTCAGGGTTCTCTGGGTTCTTTTCGGAAGGAGCCCCATTGATGATAGAGAGCTTGACTATAGAGAGCTTTGAGAGGAAGGGATGTAATTTGAGAGATGTAAAACAGACGGAATGAAGGTTTGAGCAGGGTTTATAAAGCTCCGGGTTGGTCTCCTTAAGTCAGCCCATTAAGAAAACTTATTTGAATTTCGAAAAAGAACTTAGCGGTTCCTCTTCCTCAAAAGGTAACTGATCATCATGGATATGTGATAAGAACGTGTGCAGATCTGAAATGATCATTCCCTCATTTAATGAGGAGAGAGAAAAGTACTCAAGTGCTGAGAGGTGCATTAAATGCACGTCTTTGTCCTATCAGACTAGTGGGATAGTGGCGATTTTCTCGGCCGTATGATCCCAATAATACTTTATGAACGATTTAGATTCAAAAAGGAATAGCGTCTTAAGTACGATTCAAAAACCCGAATGTTGTTCAGAATTTCATAAGACGCACATAATGTTGCCCGAGAGATTCATGATAAACAATCAACATTGTCACCCGAAAGATTGGTAACTGATCAGACTTCAAGATTCGTTTAGATGAATCATGAGTTCATTTCATGATATCTCCTTTAGGAAATATTTTTCTCACTATTTTGTTCAAGGTGGTCAAATCCTTGAACGAAATTATTTCTTGGGATTTTTGAGAAAAAATTGCGAGTAAGTTTCGGTACACAGATAAAACATGACATCTTATTAGCACATAGATAGGCAAGCTTTTATTCAACAGAAGAGAAGAGAAGATACAGAAACATAGATGATGATTTTCAGAAAATCATTTTTTCTTCCTCTCAACCTTCTTGGATGAAGAGCATTCAGGCTTATCTTTCTTCATCCTTCCAAACACTTCCCTATACCATCTTTTATAGCGCGGAAAGTTGGAACCAGTAGAGGACTCAACTTCATCATCTTTGTCATACTTCTCTTCCAGATTTTCTTGTGCCAGAAAGGCCATGTAGTCCTTGTCAATCCATTCTTTTGGGATTGTCTCACTTGGATCTTTTGAGATCTTTTCTTCATTCTCAGATTCAACGATGAATCCAGCCATATCATCGTATTGAAACGATGAGTTTGAATCAGAGACGAGATTGATAGGAACATTAGGACTATTGCCTGGGTATAAGTCACCTTGCTCCTCCCTGAGGCGCCTAGCGGCCTCTTGGAGCTTGCGAGAGTCATTTCTTGTGAACCTTTTCTTAGGTGCCATTGAGAGAGAGAAGATGGTGAGAGTTGTGAGAAATTTTCTCCCTTTTTATAGCCAAGGGTTGAATGGCTTATCAGAAAGTTTATCAACATAGCAATCAATGCTCATTAATGTGGTCAAGAGAATGCTGATTTCAGTTGAGACTCAAATTTTGATTCTCTGTAAGGCTCGAGTTCCAACGTGCTTAGCATTCAATAAATTCATAATGAATTTTTGTACTCTTTTTGACCAGATATGACTTGTAATAACTGCACTCAACAGTAATCCTTCCTGTAATCCGAAATCATAGAAACGTATGCAATGCATTTATTTGGATAACACAACCATCATGATATACAGGATAGAAAGAGAGAGAGACTTAAACATAAAAAGCTCAACCTACTACGGTTCAAAGGAAACGATAGGGCACGTGAAGTTCCAATCGGGTCATCTCATCAGTCACATCAGCCAGATTTATTGTTTTGGCGTATTCATCCAACTCTTCTAGAGAGAGAGTGGGTTCGGGTGGCTGATCTGTGACCCGAGAGTGGACCCTTGAGAAATCCTCATTGGATTGAACATTGGGTGGAGGAACTTCAGGAATGGGATACCATCGAGAGTTTGGTGTCGGCGAAGAGTCTTTGTTGGAGCTCTTCATCATCATGATTCTCTCATAGGCCTCCTGTCTGGCTTGTTCCAGATGATACCTCTTTTTGGCCCTAGATTCGTTGACAAGAGTGTCAAGAACCTCTTTGTTAGGCATTGAGTAGGTTACGTTGATCATCTCTCCTTCTTCTTTCAAGCTTATGATGGTGGCATTAGGGAGCTTGCTTGCTTCCTGCAAGTGATGCTTCAGACGAGTAGCCCTTTTTTCTGCTTCGTCCATTTTTCCTTTCTCTTTGTTCATACCTGCAATCCTTTTTCTTAGAAAGAAGTGAGTGTGTCTTATGCATGGCGAAACTATTTTATAGGCAAATAAGTGTCGTGGAGATCTATACAAAATCTTTTGGATACTGACACTTTCTTGCGTGAGAGACACGAAAACAAAGAGACACTAAAGGATAAGGTGATTCATTATAAAGCATGGTGGAATAACATCACATATTAAGAAAAGGACAGAGTTATTTAGATCTTCCTTTTCTTGCTGCTGGCGGTGGATTTGAGTGGTGAGGGCATCTTAGGAGGGGTGCTGGACGGTGAATAGTCGAAACTGTCGCTTTTGTCCAGCACACTGTTTTCTTTGGCATATCCAATAGAATTGCCTGCAGAAGGAAACAGCTCTTTTGACTCTTTGTCTGTTGGAGCCCGAAGAAGACTCTGTATGTGTTGAGAGCGTTCCATGAACTTGTTCACTTCCTCTTGGGTGATGAGTTTGTCATTAAAGATCTCACTTTTTCCACTTTTTCCACCCTGATTCTCAGTGTTGGTTCTTTCACTACCTGTACTCATACCTGCAAGAACAAACACTAGAACTTTTGTTAGTGATGTATGCACAAACAATTAGTATACCTTATTTATAAGGATACTTGCGTGTAAGGATGAATCAAATCTTGCGAGAATCAAGAATACGAATCTTTACAGATTTGATTCTCTGATTTTTAGGTCATTTCAATCATTCCGATCTCATGCCTTAATAGAGAGAATCTTGTCTCACTTAAAGGTTTAGTGAGTATATCTGCTAGTTGATCATCGGTATTGACATATTCGAGAGAAATATCTTTCTTCTCAACATGATCACGAATAAAATGATACTTGATATCAATGTGCTTGGTCCGAGAGTGTAGAACCGGATTGTGTGTGATTGCTATAGCACTTGTACTATCGCACTTAATGCTCACTTCTTGGGCATTTATCCCATAGTCTCTTAATTGATGTCTCATCCATAAGATTTGAGCACAACAACTTCCAGCTGCTATGTATTCGGCCTCAGCCGTACTAGTAGCAATGGAATGTTGTTTCTTGCTAAACCAAGACACAATTCTTCCTCCTAGGAACTGACATGTTCCTGAGGTACTTTTTCGATCAATTCGACAACCTGCGAAATCTGCATCTGAGTATCCGATTAGATCAAATGATCCTTCTTTCGGATACCAGAGACCGACATTTTGTGTGCCCTTAAGATATCGTAATATCTTTTTAGTTGCACTTAGGTGACTTTCTTTCGGTTTAGCCTGAAAGCGAGCGCATACACCAACAGCAAAAGAGATGTCAGGTCTGCTTGCTGTTAGGTATAGAAGAGAGCCAATAATACCACGAAAATTTTTCTGATCAACTTCCTTTCCTTCATTGTCAATGTCCATCCTAAGGGATGTACTTATAGGTATTTTGACGGAACTTTTTCCATCAATACCAAATTTTCGGATCAGATCTTTTGTGTATTTGGCTTGGTTTATAAATATCCCATCAGGACACTGTTTAACTTGTAAGCCCAGAAAATAATTCAGTTCTCCCATCATACTCATTTCAAATTTTCCTTTCATGAGATTAGAGAATTTTTCACATAGATCTGGATTCGTGCTTCCGAAGATAATGTCGTCGACATATATTTGTACCAGTAGGATATGATCATTATCCTTTATACGAAAGAGTGTTTTGTCAACCACTCCTTTCGTGAACCCACGATTGATTAGGAAACATGACAGTGTATCATACCAAGCTCGTGGAGCTTGTTTCAAACCATATAAGGCTTTCTTAAGGTGATACACCTTTTCGAGGTCATTGTTGATAGCAAAACCAGGAGGTTGTTCAACATATACTTCTTCTTCAAGAAGTCCATTCAGGAAGGCGCTTTTGACATCCATTTGATAGACTTTGAAATTTTTGTAAGCTGCAAAAGCTAGAAATATTCGTATAGCTTCCAATCTGGCCACGGGGGCGAAGGTCTCATCAAAATCAATACCTTCCTCCTGACAATATCCTTTAGCCACAAGACGAGCTTTGTTCCTAACAATGAGTCCATCTTCACTCATTTTGTTTCTAAAAACCCATTTAGTTCCAATGACGTTTTGATGTGATGGTCTGGGTACTAGTTCCCATACTTCATTTCGTTCAAACTGATGAAGTTCTTCTTGCATGGCTATTACCCAGTCAGGATCACATAAAGCTTCATCTACAGATTTTGGCTCTATTTGGGATAGGAAGCATGCCATCATACTTTCGTGTAATGACGCTCTCGTTCTTACACCTTCTTGAATATCTCCAATAACTTGATCTGGTGGATGATCTTTTAACCATCTAAGATCTGGCTCAAAGACATCTTGAACATGCTGAGTATCCATCTCTGGGATATAAGGCAGGTCTATGTAGATCATTGGTTCAGATGGAGCATTGTTAGAAGGATTGATCAGCTGATTTCCATTTGCTTGTTGAGATGACATCTCGGGTTCTGGTATTTTTGGCTGATACTTCATGTAAGACGAAAGTAAGTCTTCTTCGTCTGAGATGTCTTCATCTACGGATTTCTGAACATTTTGAGCTGGGATAGCAGGTATCTTGTATCCAGAAGGATTTTTCTCAGATTGTTCATCAAATTTGACGTGGATGGATTCTTCGATAACCATTGTTCGCTTGTTCAGAACTCTGAATGCTTTGCTTATGGATGAATATCCCATGAATAATCCTTCGTCAGCTCTTTCGTCAAATGCTTTAAGATAGCTTTTTCCATTGTTGTGAATAAAACACCTGCAGCCAAAAACATGAAAATATCCAATATTTGGAGTCTTACCTTTCCATAGCTCATATGGTGTTTTGTTGTGAGACTTGTTGATTAAGGATCTGTTCTGTGTATAGCATGCGGTGTTTATGGCTTCAGCCCAAAATCTCTTTGGTAGACCTGAGTGTGAAATCATTGTTCGTGCTGCTTCTTTTAGAGTTCTATTTCTCCTTTCGGCTACTCCGTTTTGCTGAGGAGTTCGTGCTGCCGAGAGTTGATGAAATATACCATTTTGAGCACAGAAATCCTTTATCACTTTGTTGACAAATTCGGTTCCTTGATCCGATCTGATTCTTATTATTTTGACTTCCTTCTCTGTTTGAAGTTGCTTCAAAAGATTTGGCAGAACCGTTTCTGTTTCATTCTTCTTTTTCAAGAAAAGAACCCATGTATATCTTGAAAAGTCATCTACTACCACGAGGGTGTACTTTCTTCCGCTTATACTTGCTGGATCTATTGGTCCAAAAAGATCCATGTGCAGAAGGCTTAGAGATCGGGAATTTGTGTCTACATCTTTTGACTTAAAGGACGACTTTAGCTGTTTTCCCTTTTGGCAGGCATCGCATATCCTATCTTTCGTGTATGATGTTTCGGGTAAGCCTCTTACAAGATTCCTCTTTGCAAGCTTGTTTATTGTCTTCATGTTCAAGTGGCTTAGCTTGTTGTGCCATTCTTGGTTGAGATCTGCATTATTCTTTGCTACAAGACAAATATTAGTATTATAAGAATTTAATGAAATTACATACATGTTCTTCTTTCGTTGGCCTGTAAGTGCTGTCCTGCCATCCTTCGTGTTTATGATTTTGCACTCTTCTTTAAAGAATTCTACTTTCTATCCTTTGTCGCAGAACTGACTTGTGCTTAGAAGGTTGAATTTAAGTCCTTCTACATAAGAGACATCTTGTATGATTATTCCTTTCTTGATGATATCTCCTTTTCCTCGAGTTTGGCCACTTGTTTCTCCTCCAAAGATAACTTTGGGTCCATTTATTTCTATGAAATTGCTTAAAATTGTTTTGTCACCAGTCATATGTCTTGAGCATCCACTGTCGACATACCATATGACCTGTTTCTCCTGCATCAAAGATTATGCATTTTTAGGTACCCACTTAGTTTCGGGTCCTTGGGGGTTAGCAGTCAATTTTGGAACCCATATTAACCTAGAGTGCACATGACTCATCCTTGGTCCTCTGTATCCGTTGGAGGTGCGATAATCGTAATAAATACTGGCAAAGACTTTGTCCTTATACTTCCTTTGTTGCTCTTTTGGTGGAAGATTTTCATAATACCAACGATGATCGGTTTGTTTACGTCGATGTGTTACCTCAAGAGCTTTCCTCGAGAGGAGTTCCGGGTAATCAAACCAATCTTCTTCTGAAGGCCCAGTCCTTCCATTGCCATACCGAGATCTTCTGAGGATCCTTTCGGGTTGTTCGTTCTTTGAGATTCCCTGAGCAGAACTCTTTGGACGATATTGCCTCTGGTTAACATTTGTCTTTTTATAGGATCGAGAATTCCAGTTAGGCTGACTCAATTTTTGGTGTGGACTTTTTCCACTGCCATTTGGTCCATTCCTTTTGACATATATTTGTCTAGGATTGCCTTTACTAGGTTTTCTCTTTCCTGTTTCCACAATTTGTTGTACAGCCTTTCCTTTCGGTTGGCTTGTTGATTGTGGTACTGTGACATTGTTATGTACCATCATAGGCTCGAGCAGCTGGGTTGGTCCTTGAACAAATATGGTTGCAAGATTCTCGAGTGAGTATGCATTCGTGGATTTGTTCGTTTCGACTTGTGAAGAGGAGCTGGAGTTAAAACCAATTCCGGTTTTCTCTCTGAGCAGTCTGGATTCGTTTAACATTCTGTCCATTAAGTTGGATGAATTGTTAAACTTGTCCAATACTTCAAGCAATTCTTGCTCTCTCTTTTCTTTTGCTGTGCACTGCTCCTTAAGAGCGAGAACATCTTTCTCGAGCTGCTCCTTAGCAATGATCAGCATATTGTTCTCAATGCGAACTTGCTCTAATTCATTATAGCTAGTCATGAGCCGAGAGTTCTCCTCTTTTAGCTTGGAGTAAGTGCTATTTATCAACTTGAACCTCCTCATCATTTCAGTGACAGATTCACTGGAGGTTTGACTCGCTAAAGAACTTGATTCGGCCGAATAACAAGAAGAAGAGTGAGAGTTTACCTCTTCTTCATCTGCCATGAGGCATAGTTCCTCTGATTCTTGGCTGTAGAGGCATAATAGTCCTTTCTCCTCATCACTGCTTTCGTCTTCTGAGCTTGAGCTTGAGGTACTACTTTCGGGTATAGCTTTTTCAGTGTTTTCGGCAACCACCATTGCTTTTCTTCTTCCCTCACTCCTGGAGTTTGATGATTCTGGTTTATCATTTCTTTTGTGCTTTTCTCCAGATTCCCTTGAGGGGCTTGTGATATCGTTGCCATCTTGATATTTGCTAACCATTGGATAAGGACAGTTCGCTTTGAAGTGCCCTGGCTTTCGGCAGTTGTAGCACAACAGCTGTGAATCAGTGGTTTCGGTCTTTGAAGTCTGAGGGAAGCTTTCATGCTTCTTTCGGTGACCTGACCGTTGTGGATCTTGAAAGTTGTTCTTTCTCATGAATCTTTTCATTTTCCTGACAAATAGGGCATATTGTTCGTCAGTTAAAAAATCACAAGAGTTAGATTTCAACCTATTAGGGGTTGACGCTGCTTGATTTGCTACGAGGGCAATATTTCTTGTTTCTGGTTCCTCAGCATCTTTCGGTTCATGTTCAAACTCATATGCTTTGAGATCACTGAAGATTTTGGCTATGGGTGTTGTTTTCATGTCACGATTGTCTCTCATCGCGATGACCTTCATCTCCCATGACTTCGGCAATCCACGAAGGATTTTTAGATTCATTTCCTTTTCGGTGAGTTCTTTTCCAAGATCTGACAAGTCTCCCATCAGCCTCGTGAATCTTAGCTCCATCTCCATGATCGTCTCGTTTGGCTGCATCTTAAAGTCTTCGAACTTCTTCATGGCCATTGTCAGTTTGTTATCCTTTTCTTGTTCATCTCCTTCTCCCAAGTCCATTAGAACTTTCCATACTTCCATGGCATTTTTACATTTTCTGACTCTGGGGAAGAGTGAATCATCTAGAGAGTTGTAAAGAATGTTCCTTGCCACATTATCCAGATTTGCTCTTGTTCTTTCTTCCGAGGTATACTGCTCTTTCGGCTTAGGTATCATTTGTGGAGCATCTGGTCCTTGAGCAGCAGCCTGTGCATTTGCCATCATCACTGTGATAGGTCCAGTAGTTATGACGTCCCACATTTCATCATGAATAGAGCACAGAAGAGCCTGCATTCTCAATTTCCAGTCATCAAACTTGGCAAGACTAAAAGCAAGCTGTTTAGAGCGATGTTGTGCATATTCCTTTTCCATTTTAAAAGAAATCGTGCAACGAAGAAGATCCAAAAAAATAAAATTCAAGGATAGATCTACCAGGCAGTAAATGCAAAAAGCCTTTACCGTTCAAGGTATTTGGCTCTGATACCACTTGTTGGTCCCGATAGATTGTGTGGTGAGTCTAGAGGGGGGGGGGGGTGAATAGACTCTCGTTTTTCTTTAGTCTTTAAAAGAAAATCCCTGACAACACTTTTGAGTAATATAAGCACAGCGGAAAGATTATAAAGTGAGGGTTGCACGAGTTTGATAAAATGTTAAGAGGAGTGATGAAAAAGATGATATGCAAGCAGTAAAATAAGGCAGTAAGTAAAGAGAAGAGTGAGACGAGATTTTATAGTGGTTCGGCCAAACGTTGCCTACTTCCACTCTTCTTCCACAACTGTTGGAAGGATTGCACTATCACTCTTTAGTACAATTACACAAAGACTTCCTTGATCACTAAGCCGGACAGCCTTTGAAGGTTTTTCAACTCCGAGAGTTTACTCCGCCTCTATCAACTTCTTCTTCTAAGTTGAGGTTGGTGAGAAAGTATTTCTTGATTCCTCCAACTGTGAAGTCTTGATGGTGTGGGATGATTGCTTCAAGAGTGCAAGACTTCTTTCAAGATGTAGGGCAGTGATGGATGATTTACTTCAAATGCCTTAACACCTTAGGTAACTGGTTCGCAAAAAGCTTTGAGATTGTTAACTTTTTAAAGGACTTTTTGCAAGAGAGTGAGTAGAGTGATAATGAACCAGCACCTTCTTAGTTGATGAAGGTTGGTTTATATAGGTGATGAAAATTCATCCGTTGGAGGGAGATGAATTTTTCGAACCTTTTATCTGTTGGACAAGGACCATGGAGCCTCATGCATTTAATGCTCCATTGATGGGTTTGTACTATGTAGCCGTTGAAGGTATGGAGGACTTGATGGCTTTTGTCTTTTAGCTCCAGAGATAGTACAGCTTCATTAAATGCTCTTTGGAGAGCGTGTCCCATGAGTTGAGGTCCTTATTGTCCTAGGATGTTGTCAAATCAGACAGGTAGAACATTCTTCTTGTTGATGAGAAGAAGAATACTTGTTGGGATAGTCTTGAAAAGAACTGTCTTCTTAATGACAACTCCTTCTTTCGTTGCTGTGGAGTCTTCTTTCGTCTTGATCAGCCTATCTTCTATTCATAACTCTTTTCGTGTGTTTGTTCTAGCTTAACACGAATACATATGAGTTATGGCAACTTTCGTCTAGAACGAAAGTAGCGATACAAGAGAAACGTAAGAGTTAGGGGTCTACTTTCTACATTACATTGGTATCATCAAAATCCTAGTACAAGGTTCCTAACAAGTTTTGGTCCACATGTTTAATTCCTACAAATTTTCATACACGACTATTATTGAACATTAATAATAGTCGTGGATGAAAATTGGTACTAAAATAATACTAATGAATTAAAATTGGTAGAAATTAGACATGTGGACCAAAACTGTCGTTTTGTTAATATACTCATGGGACCAAAATTGGTATTTTGCTCTTTAATTTATTATTAATTACTTTACTTTAACGAGTTATTCGTTATTATTTTCTCCTATCAAAACATAACACATATTCAATTGATTGGCAAACTCTTTGGAGTGTTTATGTTTGACAATCTATAAAATTAAACCGTCATGACAAGCGCATTTAACATAAAAATGAAGAAATAATCTAATTGTCTGGACCAAATATATGATGCCTCAATAAATCTTGTTGTACATTATTTAGAATGTCTAGACCAAATATAATTCAAGCTTACGACATTTAGAATATTATTAATTTATGATAAAGTAATTCAATTCATTACTAAGTAAATCTAATAAATATATTTCTTCTATAACATATTTATTTGTAAGAGTACAATCATTAGTCTTAATTAGGTCTGAAATGATAAAAGATAGATTTGTAATAATATAGTGAGAGGGATAATGAATACTAATGTAAATAAAATATAGAATGCTAATACGCTCCCTCCCCCCCTCCCCCGAAGCTTAAGGTTCTCTGTAGAGAACATTGAGCTTGTACCTTAGAACGTGAATGTGGCTATGGTGAGTGATTTGGTGAAAATGTCTGTCTGTTGATCTTTTGTAGAGATGTAATTCACTTGTAGTTCCTTTGATGTTACTTTGTCACAAACAAAATGATTGTTTATTTAATTATTACACATGTTTTGTTCGGACATGAATAACAGGATTTGAACACAAAAGGGTAGCACAATGATTTTCATATTAGAGTTGGGGTGGTTTTTGTACAGTGAGACCAAGTTCTCGAAGGAGAGCAACTAACAATGTTACCTCAGCTCGGCTTAGACATCAGTTATTGCTTTGTATTCTGCTTTTATATAGGATCTAGCCACTATCTTTTGCTTGCGACACGCCCAAGATATTAAACTTTTACAAATGAACATATCAAAACCACTAGTGGACTTGCGGTCATTAGGACACCCAGCCTAATCAGAATACGAAAAGGTATCAATATCATTAGAGTTTGAGTTTGTAAAATGAAACCGTAGTCTAGATCATAGTACCTTTGGCATATCTTTGAATTGAACACGCTTTAGAACAACCCAGTGCTTTGTGTCTAGAGAGTGCATGAACTAGCAGAGTTTATTGACTACAAAGAAGAGAATTGGAGAGTAGTGATGGTTAAACAATGAATTGCTGCAAAAAGATTGCGGTATTGTGTTGGACTCATTACAAGAAAAATAAAAAACCACGACGGAATTTGCAAAATTCGGTTGCCTTTCCCGTTTCGTGACAGAATTGCGATGGAATCTATTCCGTCGTCTATCGGCTTGTCATATTTTTGTACACAACAAAATAATTCAGTCGCAAAATAAGACGACGGAATAGGGCGTCGCAAATTTTGTGACGAAAATATTTCCGTCACAATTTGCGCAACGAAAATGATTCTGACGCTAATTTCGTTGCTATATTTGAAACGAATACTCCATCGCCATATTATTTTTTCCGTCGCAAAAAAAAAAAAACGACAATTTTTTTGTCACATTTACTGCACGTTTGGTTCACGGAATGAATTTTGAGGTAATAGGAATGCTATTCCATAAGGAATAGAATAGACAAGGAATAGAATAGGAATTTTATTCTATTGTTTGGTTTGCGGAAGGAATAGACTTTATGAATTATATTACAGTGTTTGGTTGATTTAAGGAATAGAAATGAAATATGTTTTAAAAGACATAAATACCCCTATAAAAATATGTGATGGTGGCGATGGTGGTGGTGGTGGCGGTGGTGGTGGTGGTGGTGATGGTGGTGGTGGCGGTGGTGGCGGTGGTGGTGGTGCTGCTGGGGTGGTAGTGGTGGTGGTGGCAGTGGCAGTGGTGGTGGTGACGGTGACGGTTGACGATGACGGTTGTGGCAGTGGTGGTGGGGGCGGCGACGGTTATGGCGGTGGTGGTGGCGGTGGTGGTTCTGGTGGTGGCGGCGGCGGCAATGGTGGTGGCGGTGGCGGTGATGGTGGTGGTGGCGGTGGCGGTGGTGGTAGTAGTGGTGCTGGGGTGGTAGTGGTGGTGGTGGCGGTGGCAGTGGTGGGGGCGACGGTGGTGGTGGTGACGGTGACGATTGACGATGATGGTTTTGGCAGTGGTGGTGGGGGCGGCGACGGTTGTGGCGGTGGTGGTGGTGGTGGCGGTGGTGTTGGGTGGTGGTTCTGACGACGACGGTGGTGAAATAAGATAAATTTATATATAGGATAATAAAATTAGGTTAAAGAAAGGGGTAAAAAAGGAAATAGATTCTAAAATCTATTCCTGAGCGTTCAGTAATAGGCTAATACCAGGGGGGCCCTAGTAATAGCTATTACTTTATTTGAGGTAATAGGCTATTACCAGGAATATTATTCCTGGTAATAAAAATGGTTACCAAACAACGGAATAGGCCTATTACTGGGAATGCTATTTCATTCTCGGCCTATTCCGTGAACCAAACGGGCCATTAGTGCAACAAATATTTTGTCGCGAAACTTATATTCTGTTGCGATTTCATCGCATTTTTTGAATTATTTATTAAAAAATAAATAAATTATTATTTTTAAATAGTAATGATATACTAAAACACTATTAATTCTAATATATAACATAATTTTAAAACATTATCAATCCACATTAAGTTCAAATAATAATACATTATCAATTTACATATAGTAAATAATAATAGTTAATTCAAGTCTATACAACAATATAATAGTATTCCCAAACAACAATTCAGAGTAAGATCAATTGGTTTGAGATGGAGGTGATGATGAAGTACCAGCTCTATCGCCAATTTACCATTATAATTCGGTTTGGTTTCGGTTCAATTTTAAAAAGTTCGATTTTGGTTCGGATTGGTTCGGTTCGATTTAAGAACCCCAAATTTTAATATTTCCTAATTTTACAAACACACTACCAAACAATACATATATATATTCACATATTAATCCAATCCAAAGTCTAAACATTATATAACAAAATAGCCTAAAATTCTTCAAGCTTAGTACCTGCCCAACTAAAAGATTGATTGTTCAATCAAATAATAATGATAAACACTCACCTTTCTGCATCAATCAAGATGTGAAGACTGAAGAATATCCTAGACATATTGCAGTTCTACATAGCTAAAAGTAGAAAGATTGAATGTACAACAAATAACAATGATAAACTCTCATCTTTTTGCAGCAACTGAGATGTGAAGAATAATCTTGGCACAAACATTCATCAAGCTCACAAGTCATGAGGATTGGCTACATTTAGTCATTTTGAATCCTGTTAACTTAGCAATTAAACAGTTAAGCCATTCCATCCTTAAATAGATTTTAATACCTTACTTACACATACCGTGTGATTTTCATATATGTAAAATTTTATTCTTTTCCAAAAGAAAGTTGAAGGATGATATAGAGCTTTACCAAATGTGCAGGTGCTCTATTGGATGCTTAATCTTCAAGAAAATGTCTTCTTCCTCTTCATGAATGCTTTCCCAGCATGCTGTATGCATCTCCACCATTTTCGTCTACTCTCCATCTTCATGAAAATGTTGTCTGAATTGTGAGGACTTATTTATAGTGTTAGAAACTCTTGTGTATTTAATGTTAGTCTTGAGGATTGCAAAAGTTGTTTTAGTTGCTTTCACACTTGTATTAATAGCTTGATTCTGATATGCAATCCTTTAAATTTCAAACGTTTAAATCTTAGTAGAATTAATGAATATTGGGAAAAAAAGTTCCAAACCCAATACACATTGGATAACGCAAAGGACCAAAATCAATTAATGAAACCATTTAATTTAGCCAGATATACTATGTCCAAAACGACGTAGTACTGTATAGGCGGGAAAACCATTTTTACAAGAAGTTGTTGCTTTATTATAATGATAGATAATAACGCCTAATGCGTTATTCCTTTTAATTAGGGTTATTCCCTTTTTATTAGGATTGGAGTTGACTGGATTTCCTTTCGTCCTTTGCCAATATATATGTGTAGATTTGACATGATTTGAATAAAAATGTGTAGATTCAAAATCTTAGATATAAAAATGTGTAATGTATTAATGTCATTACCTTCTTTTGAAAACCTTATTATGCCACAAAGAAGGCAATGCAATTGCCTTCTTTACTACTATACACATTTATATATTAATTAATTAGAGCTACAAACACCATTAATTTGATTAATATATGTAATTATAAGATCTTCAAAACAGTTAAAGAATTGATACAATTTGATAAGCATCCTTTCTGATTCTATATTTAATTAGAACACAACCCATGCAATTTTTATTATTTCGATTTTGTTTTGGGAAAATTATAAAAAAATGTCCCTCTATAATATGCCAATTATTAATGTTATCCCAGCCCTGAACCACATGTCCGTTACGGGAGGGGCTATATGTGCACCATTTTGATAATTGAGGGGTAACATTTACACCACTCATAATTCAGGGGTGACATTGATAATTGGCATATTATAGAGGGGCATTTTTTATAATTTTTACTTTTGTTTTTTAAAATTTTTATTTTATTAAATATTAATTAATAACATAAAGTTTTCAAAAAAAAAAAATAGTCACCTAAACAAAGATTTTAAAATTTTAAATTGTAGGATGGATTGCATGATAATAATAACGTATTTTTAAATATTTTTATTATGTATTTATTTATTTTATTATTTGTATGATAACGGTGGTGGTGGTGGTGATGATGATCATCTATCTATACTATATATAAAAAACAAAATCCTGAACTTTAACTTCCCTGCCCAAATCCTAAAAAATCTTGCTTTCTAATAAAATATATTGTTATCTACTTTCCTATTCGTACTATAATTCTAGATTAAAATTTCTATTCTAGTATTATAAAATAGTGTAATACAATTATTAATAGAATATATTGTTTCCTACTTTCCTATTCATACTATAATTCTACATTAAAATTCATATTCTTAATACAATAAGAAAATCTATCTATATTATATATATAATTAAAAGTAAAATCCCCCTTCTAGCATTTTTCCGTCCAAACTCATTGTATTGGTTAAATTATTTAATAATGGTAAACTATTGAATAATTAATGATGGTAATAGAAATCCTAAAAGAATATAGAATACAAGAATATTCTATATACAAAATAAAATTAATTTAAAAAAAAAAAAAAAAAAAAAAAAAAAAAAAAGAAACAAAGGAAAGCCACAGGCTCTCCTATGTAAATGATGTGGGATCATTTTGATCCCACACTGAAAATGTTGAGAAAAAGGAGCTCTTGAGCTCCACTATATATGAGGAACAATGCTATTTTTCAAAACATAATTGCTTGCCCTTTATTTCACAAACTTTAACCGAAACCTTATTGGTTCCGGTTAGGAATCGGAACCGTACGGACGGTTTCAGTTCGGCTCCGGTTACGGTTCAAATCGAACCGTGGTCACCCCTAACTGCATTTGATATTCTAATTGACTGAAAATAAAAAAGAATAATATATATAATTAAAAGTAAAATCCCCCTTCTAGCATTTTTCCGTCCAAACTCATTGTATTGGTCAAATTATTTAATAATGGTAAACTATTGAATAATTAATGATGGTAATAGAAATCCTAAAAGAATATAGAATACAAGAATATTCTATATACAAAATAAAATTAATTTTTTTTTTTAAAAAAAAAAAAAAGACAAAGGAAAGCCACAGGCTCCCCTATGTAAATGATGTGGGATCATTTTGATCCCACATTGAAAATGTTGAGAAAAATGAGCTCTTGAGCTCTATATATGAGGAACAATGCTATTTTTCAAAACATAATTGCTTGCCCTTTATTTCACAAACTTTAACCGGAACCTTATTGGTTCCAGTTAGGAATCAGTTCCGGTTAGGAATCGGAACCGTATGGACGGTTTCAGTTTGGCTCCGGTTACGGTTCAAATCGAACCGTGGTCACCCCTAACTGCATTTGATATTCTAATTGACTGAAAATAAAAAAGAATAATTGGCTAAAAATGAATATGATATTACTAATTGACTGAAAAAATAAAAAAGAATAATTGGCTAAAAATGAATATGATATTACTAATTGACTGAAAATATAAAAGGATCATTAATTGAGTGATACTCTACCATTATATATTTTCACCTGAGTAACCCGTCCTGGATTGAAGGTGTAAGGTGTTAGCTCTAGACGTGGATGGACAGGATTCTGTTGCTACTACCATGTCGTCTACAAAGAGGTTTCAATAATGTGTAAATATAATCGGTGATATTATGTTTTTTTTTTTAAATGGATCGGATAAATATATCTTCCAATACAAATGAATTCGGATAAATATTATGTGTAAATATAATCGGTGTAAATATATCTTTCAATACAAATGAATTCGGATAGCAATTCGTTCCTATAACTGAGTTGTTAGAGAACAAGCACATTTGCCTAATTTATGAAAATACTAAATGATAAATAAAATCTTCAAAGTTGTAGCACCACATGCGTACATCTAGACATTAACTATTAATTTGAGCAATTATTTGCACAAATTCAAGCAATGATAACATCAAAATACATAAACGATTCAAACCATATCTTTAATTGCACTATATAATATTTGATGTTCTAATTTAAATAATTATATATCAATTCACATATTCTTAATATATTACAACAAATGCATTCCGTGCATCGCACGGGTGAAAATAATAATAATAATAATAATAATAATAATAATAATAATAATAATAATAATAATGATAATAATAATTCATACTAATAATAATAGGCCGTTGAACTTTTAAAATGTGCAATTAAATCTATCAACTTATCATTTTGATGCATTTAGACAAAAGATAGCAACTATAGACAAATGTTGAAGTAACAAATTCTTCATTACTTTTCAATGTGGAGAAATACTTTGCACTTTTATTGTATGTGTAGTAGTTGCACTATTTACAAAACATACATTTTCCTCATTCGTCATGGATCCAATTAAAAGTGATGATGTATTCATTTGTTTAATTTCTTTCAAACATATAGCTTTCAAAAAATAATTATATCAGGCATCACATAAAATAAAATATCACGACTCACATCCAATTTTCTTCATATGATATTTAAAGATAATATTTACCAAAATAGACACAATTACCCATATTTATCCCATGATTTGATAAGCTTTCATTCGAAGCGAGTAAACCCAATCCCATTCTTCTTTGTTGTGTTGTCTCTCTTCTCATCGTACGGCCTCAACACCTCCTCCGGCAGCTTCTCCGCAACTTTGAACGGATGAGCAAGAATCGAAAACGGAAGGGGCAATTGGGAGGCTGATATACGTGAAGGTTGAATAAAACAATTCAAAGAGAAGATGGGCTATGACGAAGCCATGATGGAGTTGGTGTCAGAGTGAATTCTGTGTAAACTGTAAAGAGAGAAAAGGCGAGAGGAATCATATGAGCACAATCACGCAGAACTAACTTTTCATTAATAACTATACCTCCCTTCAAAAAAGAAACAAACAAAAAAAAAAGATTTGCCATATTTGGTAAATGGCTGTTAGCTGATTGTGCTAATTAGAGGGTATAATTAGTTGATAACATTAATTGTTGTAGAAAAGTGTTTGGTAAATTAGCTGTTAGCTGATAGCTGTTTGGTATAATTTCTTTTCTGAAAAAGATAATTGAAAAAGTTGTTTGGAGTAGCTTTTTGAATTTAAACATTTTAAAATTGCAAAAAGCTAATTAACCAAATATTTATATTAATATTTTAACTAAATTAAACAATTAATAGTGGTTAAATAAATCAAAATTAATCTATAGACTAATTTTTTACCAAATAGGGCCAATAACTATACCTGACCCACTAAATAAAGGTGTAGTGGGATACTAAGATAAGGTTAGTGAGATAATGGCACTAAAGTGGTTATATTTACAACAAAGATTACAATATTCTTTTTTCATATTGCATTAACGATATTATAGTCAAGTCGGTCATTACTGGAATTTGTAATGAAAAAGTTGATTAATTTTTATATAATTAATTGTAACGAGATGTAGTTTTATTGCAACTATATTAACTGATTAAGTATGTTTTGGGGCAAGATTAATTATGTTTAAATCGTTGCAATCTTTCAACGGCGACAAATATTACAAATTATTGTGTGCACCGTGGTCCACACAGCTGTGTGGACCACAGTCCAGAACAACACCGTGAGTATTATGAGTTAAAATAATGTACATTATGTGTTAAAATAATGTATATTATGTGTTAGAATAATGTACATTACGGGCGTGTTCGAAAAATGAAACTTCTAGAGTAATATAATGTGCATTATATTTTAGAATAATGTACATTATGTTTTAAAATAATGTACATTATATTTTATAAAAATGTATATTGCAGCGGATCGCGTATTTTTTTTTACGCAAAACGATATCATTTTTGAGCTGTGTGGCCCATATCTATTGAATAAAGTCCCATGAATACAAAAATGAGCGGAGTGGGGCTCCTACAATTTGTAGAATCTATCATATGCATATCTATATCACCATCACCATCACCACCACCATTCTCCCTCTAATTGTCAATGATTCATTTATATTCATTATTTTTTAACAAAAAAAAAAAAAAAGAAAGAAAATATAGCCATCAGCAGATAAAATTCTCACATTGGAAAAATAAATAAATAAATAAAACTTGTAGTGTATTTATTTTTAAAAATCAATTAAAAAATATTATGCTACTAACTGTACAAAAAAAAAAAAGAATAAGAAGTAAGAGTAATGCTACACAAATTCTTTAGCACAAAATGTAAAACTAATAATAACTTTGATGATTATAAATTTATAATTTCAAATAATTATATATTGTCTGGACCAAATATATAATGCATCAATAAATCCTGTTGTACTATATATAGATTGTCTGGACCAAATATATAATGCATCAATAAATCCTGTTGTACTATATATAGAATGTCCGCAAATTATGCCGTGGAAACGTGTTCACCATGTTTTGTGAATACGTACTAAAATGGCGTCGTTTTTACAGAAAAAAATAGTTAATGTGCTGTTAACGGCGTTTTGCATTCTATGTTCGGATTATGAATTTACATTTATTAAATTATGAATTTTCTATTATGAGATTATGAATTTACAGTTATGTAATTATGAATTTTCTAACTCATAATTTCATAACAAAAAATTCATAATCTCATAACAGAAAATTCATAATTTCATAACAGAAAATTCATAATCTCATAAAAGAAAAATATTTATTAAATTATGAATTTTCTGTTATGATATTATGAATTTAAAGTTATTAATTATGAATTTTCTATAAATTCATAATCTCATAACAGAAAATTTATAATCTCATAATAGAAAATTCATAATTTCATAAAAGAAAATTCATAATTTCATAACTGCACATTCATAAATCCATGCCTGCATATTCATAATTTATGAGTGTTGAAGAAGCTTGCGCGAAGAGAAAGTGAAACTGCGAAATGTGAAAATGAAGAAGAAAAGTCGCGCTATTAATTAAGAAAAAAAAAATAACGGTGGGCACCGATACTGTTTGGGACCATGGTGAACACGGTTCCCTGGCATAACGATTGTAGAATGTCTGGACCAAATATATGATGCCTCTATAAATCTTGTTGTACAGTATTTAGAATGTCTAAATCAAATATTATTCCCACTTACAATATTTTGAATATGAGTTAATTCCACCAGAGGTCCCTTGTTTTTGGTGGCAATTTCAAATTTAGTTCCAGACTATCATTTTTGTCATTTTACATCCCAGACCATCGTTTTCTGGACACTTTTGGTCCTTCTTATGATTTTTTCTATTTTTAATAATGGCATTTTTGTCACTTCATATTTTTCTTTTGTTATTTTTCTAGTTTCAACGGGTTTAATTTGTTTAGAACTTTAGGTAACCTCTGATTTTTAGTAACCATATTTTTCAATCGATTTTTAGTAAAGTCCTAAATCAATTAAACCGATTGAAATCGAAAAAATAACAAAAGAAAAATATGAAGAGACAAAAATGTCTTTACTAAAAATAGAAAAATTCTTAAGAAGGACCAAAAGTGTCCAAAAAATGATAGTCTGGGATGTATAATGACAAAAATAATAGTCTGAAACTAAATTTGAAATTGTCACCAAAGACAAAGGACCTCTAGTGTAATTAACTCTTTAGAATATTATTAATTTATGATAAATTAATTCAATTCACTACTAAGTAATTCTAATAAATATATTTCTTCTATAACATAGTCACTGTTCTGTAAATTACTCAGTAGTAGAACTAGTTCTTTTTGCTTTTGTTTTTTTTTTTTTTTATTTGTTCAATTTTTGTTTTTGTAATTCTTAAATTTGACTTGTTATATATATTATCTCTAATAGGTTATTTGAAATATTTTATCTGTCGCTATTGCTGGTAATAAGTAATTAGGATGAAAACAATAGTTTTAGGAAGATCGAATTTTATATTCATCAATGCAATTTACAAAATACAAGAAGAGATATATTTATAAGAGTATAATCATTAGTCTTAATTAGGGCTGGAATATATATATATATATATATATATATATATATAGACTCAGGTTCCCGTGCGGGTGAATGCTTCCCGTGCGGTTGTGCGGTTATTAATGTGCGTGAGATTTGTACTCAATGTGCGTGAGTGTTGTATCTAATGTGCTTGAGATTTGTACTTAATGTGCGTGAATGTGTAAAATGCAGAAGAAAAGTGGAGACCTACAGGATAGTTTCTTCGCTAGCTTTGTTCTCGGATGGGTTATCACAAATGGTGCTGGTATTGCTTCTTACCCAATGATGATGACATCTGGTGAAGCCATCAAGTACAAGAGCTCTCTTGATGCTTTTGCTCAGATTCTTAAGACTGAAGGTGCGAAAAGGGTGCTGGTGCAAACATTTTATCATGACTATATGGGTGCTTCTCTTTTCAGTAGCATAGCTCAGATTCTTAAGAATGAAGGTGCGAAAAGGGTGCTGGTGCAAACATTTTATCATGACTATATGGGTGCTTCTCTTTTCAGTAGCATAGTTATATGGTGATTTTCTGTTCTGCTTCTTTCTGAGTTCGTAATTCTGAACTATTCACGCACATTAAGCACAAATCTCACGCATATTAAGCACAACACTCAGGCACATTAAGTACAAAACTCACACATATTAACATCACGCACATTAAGCACAAAGCTCACGCACATTAAGAACAACACTCACGCACATTAAGTATAAAGCTCACGCACATTAATCCACCGCACGGGAAGCAACAAATGCACCTGATCCCTTCCCTATATATATATATATATATATATATATATATATATATATATATATATATATATATATTTGCAATAATATATAGTGAGGGATAAGGAATACCAATGTGAATAGACTACAGAGTCCTAATACACCTTCGTGAAGCTTAAGGTTCTATACTTCTATGCATAGAACATTGAGCTTGTCCTTTGGAATGCTGAATTTGGCTATGGTGAGTGGTTTGGTAAAGATGTCTGTCATCAGTTGATCTTTTGTAGAAATGTAATTCACTTGTAATTCTTTTGATGTTACTTTATCACGAATAAAATGATGATAGTCTATTTAATTACACATGTTTTGTTCGGACATGAATAACATGATTTTCACACAAAAGGATAGCACACTAGCACATGCAATGATTTTCATATTAGAGTTGGGTGGTTACCTTAGCTGAGACATTAACTATTGCTTTGTATTCTGCTTCTGTTTAGGATCTAGCCACTATCTTTTGCTTGCGTCATGCCCAAGATATTAAGCATTTACCAATGGATCGGATACAGCAAAACTACTAGTGGACTTGCATTCATGAGGATACCCCGCCCAATCAAAATCTGAAAAAACATCAACATTATCGGAGTTTGAGTTTGTAAAATGAAGACCGTAATCTAGAGTACCTTTGGCATATCTTAGAACACGCTTTAAAGCAACCCAGTGCTCAGGGACGGAGCCAAAGGGGGGGCAGCTGCCCCCCTCACCACACCCCCACCCCCACCCCATATATAGTCTTTGTATGTATATATGTATATATAGTACATGTTTTAGTATTAGTATAAAAAAACTATAAAATATAAATAAGAAGTGAGTTAGATTAGGTGGTAGAGCATATATTTAGCAATAGTGAGGTTAAGGGTTTAAATCTTGGCATCAACATAGTCTTTTACAATTCTTTTTACTCATTCCCCTATGACTTCAACACAGTCACGTTTTTAATAGCTTTTTTAAACACACACACATCTACTATACTAATAAGAGCCCAAGAGAGTTAGGCCTATAATGGGTAGAAAAAATGGCGGTCACAGATTTTAATCAAATGAATGGCTCAGATTGATTAAAAGATTGATAAGATTTAAATTTTACACTAAAATTTCCTAAAATACCCACACACCGTTACTAATTCCGTTAAAATTTTAAGAATTGCCGTTAGTTCACCGTTAACTTACTCATTGATTTCAATTAAAAAAAAAAAAGGTCTTGGGTTCGAACCCCATCCCAATCAAAGTTGGCATAATTAGTACTCTATTTTACTCTTATTAAATTATATAAATAATAATTTAGTAGCTACAACAAAAAATTATAGATATGCATTTCTTTAATTTAGAATTATGTGTCCACAATGCCTTTATTAAAAAAAAAATTATTCATTATCAATAAATTAAATAAGAGAAATAATTGTATTAGTTATATTGTCTTTATTTTTCTACAATATAAAAATTCTTTATATTCAAATTTATTAATTGATTATATTCGCTACATTGTCCTTACAATGTCTTAATTCAGTGAAAAAAAATTATTCATTATCAATAAATTAATCAAGAAAAATATTTTCATTAGTTATATTGTCTTTATTTTTCTCAAATGTAAAAATTTTTACATTCAAATTCATCAATTGATTATATTCACTACATTGTCTATTATCTTTTTTGTGCACTATTTTTCTAATTAAATATCAAAGTTATAATACAAAATAATGCTATATATTTATTTACCAAGTATTTTATTAATACCATGAAAAAAATTAAAAAAATATATAATTAATAAAGCCAACCATATTAACTACTTGAGAGATTTTGTGACAAAGAGAGTATTCAAATCAGACAACAAATTGAAGTGAGAACTACCTTGCAATGTCCTTGTTTGACAATCAGCAGTTAGCGGATTATATTAGCGGATTTGACAAACGAATTTATTTAATTATTAACATTGGGTAGAAAAAATGACCGCCAAATTATTAAATCAAATGAATGGTTCAAATTGTTCAGGTTTTAATTTTTTTTAAAGTTTTTCTAATTTATCCTTAATTATATGATTATCAATTTAACTTTTCCGTTAAATACCGTTAATTCACCGTTAGTCTAATTCTAATATTAACGTCTAATATAGAATTATAATTACACCATTAATCTAATTCTAATATTAAAGTCTTAATAGAACTTAACCACAAATCCTAATGTCGAAATCTCCTCGAAACAATATTAGTATATATTTAATATTTTATGCCCTAATTTTTATTTGTTCTCCCTTATGTCCCATATTTTGTTTCAACCATACCTATACAATTATTTTATTGACAATTATAATCAATCTTGACTATATTATCTTGCATTTGTAAACTTAGAATTACCTATTTAACCCGCACGAGGCTTAGCTCAATGGTTTAGTGGGCAGTATTTGGGAGAAGAGACCAAGGTTTGAACCTCGGCGGCGGCAGTGCGGGAATTATGTCCAAAGTGGGCAGATTCCTTGTTCGCACTAGCATTTGGTCCTGTCTGCTGAACCATTAAGTCACCGTGATTTACAACTTCCCACAATGCTCTGTCGGGTTGGAGTGTGGGGGGCCCTTGGGGTTGGGGACTCAACCTTTGGGAGAAGAATTACCTATTTAAATACGCAAATTCAACCTTCAATTATCTATGCATGAACAATTTCAATATAATCTTGCCTTAATATACTTTAAAGTACTTATTTAAAAAAAAAAAACATTGGGCATTATTCCAATCGCGCAATGCGCGTAAAAAACTAGTACATACATACATACATATATATATATATATATATATATATATATATATATATATATATATAACATTCTTTTATATTAATAATAAGATGTGTAATTTATAATGTGTTTTCTATTCAAATTATTTTATCAAATTAATTATGTTTCATATTTTAATTTGTTATGAATATTTTTATAAAGTTTCGATGTGTTTTATTTTTCGTCCATATCTAACAATATTTACAACTATATTTCTTAGGTAATTTATTTATTTATTTTTAAATTATCTCTTTTGTTTTAATGTTTCGCCTTTACTGATTTTTTTTTTGAATCCGTCTATACTGTTTCGCCCCCCCCTCAACCAAATTTCTGGCTCCGTCCCTGCCAGTGCTCAGTGTTTTGAGATTGCATGAACTAGCAGAGTTTGTTGACTACAAAGTAGAGATTTGGAGAGTGATGGTTAAATATTGAATTGCCAACTAGATTGGTATTGTGTTGGATTTTCATATGGTTTAGATGGGGTTGCGGCACTTAGCTTGTTGTTAACTGGAATTATAGTTGAGATTGGTTTGCATTGTTTAATTCCCAACATTTTGAGTATTTCAATCATGCACTTTCGATGTGATAGGATCATCATCGCCTCCTCGTTGTGAACTGTTTTTTGTTAGAGGAATAAGGGTTGTTAGAGAGAGTTGCTCTTAGTCTTACATTTCTGTTTTGAATTATGTGGCCTAGTAGTCTTTAGCCTATGTATAAATAGGTTCTATCTTGTACAGTTTTCACAGTGAGATATATACACAGTTTCATAGTTCAACACTTAACATGGTATCAGAGCGTGGGAAGTGAGAGTGAGTGTCTGGGCTAGGTCAGGGAACGACGGGCGACGCCACTGCAAGAAGTTCGGTCGCCGTCGGAGGTGTCACGCGCTCTCACGCGCCGCCGCCGCAGGACTGCTCCGACTCCACGCGCCGGCGCGTGAGGCGGTTTCCAGCGACGTCTCCGGTCGATTCTTGGTGCGTCAGTCTCGCCTCGCCGTGCTGGTTCCAGGGAGGTGGGATGTGTTGAAGAAAGTTCCTATCTGGTTGGCTCGTCTATTAAAAGAGGTACGCAGTGTATTTTTCTGTACTGTGTGAAGAGAGTTGTGCTGGTTTTTGTTCTGAATTTGCTGGGGAAGATTAAAAAATGGCACAAGAAAGGAATATCACAGTGATTTCCACGCCATCTAAATTAATCGACATAGTTTTGGCCCCAAATGGGTCTAACTTTCCTGAGTGGAGGTTTTTGGTTAAAGTAAATTTAGATGGTATGGGAAAGGGTGATCATCTGGAAAAAGAGTGTCCTACAGATGCTACAGCTGGGGACTGGAAAACTACTGATAAAGCATTAATGTCACGTGTAATTAATTGCATTGATAGGAGAATTATTTTATCTATGCAACATTGTCAGACTGTTAAAGAAGTATGGGATTTAGTGAACAAATGGTTTAGTGGAACTAGTAATTTGAGAAAGTTATACCAGTTGTCTCAGGAAGCATATCGATCTAGTCAGAAGGGGCGTGAGCTTAGAGATTACTACTATGACTTTAAGAGTGTATGTGTTGCTTTGTGTGCTGCGATGCCAATAACAAATGATGTGGATGAAATGAACAAACAACGTGACAAATTACTTGTTTTTAGTTGGATTGCTGGCCTGGATAAAGAATATGATGTCCTTAGATCTCAACTGCTAGGAAATAAGGACTTGGAATCTTTGGATCAAGTATTCTCCATGCTACAAAATGCATCGGGAAATAATGATTCAAACGAACTCCAGGAAAGAAATGCCTTTGTGTCACACGATAATATGGATCCGAGTGCCATGGTAACCCAAGGGGGGAATACCGGTGAATGTTATGGTTCTCGAGGAGGGGATAATAACCGCTCCAGAGGACGCGGGGGTCCTTGGAGAGGTCGTGGAGGTCCACGAGTTTGTTTTAATTGTGGGGATCCTAGACACTTTCAAAATCAGTGTCCTAAGCTGCCGAGACAACAAGTGGCTGCTAATACGGCTTCCACGTCAGAAGGTCACACAGTAGTGATGACAGATGAGGAGTTTGCTAGATTCAACCAGATGAAACTTTCTTCTTCCACGCAGTTTCCACCTAGTCAAGTGCCTTCCTCCGCAATGTTTGTCCAAACAGGTAATTCAGTTGCTTGTGTTTCTTCTGCGTCTCGACAGTGGGTCATTGACTCAGGGGCTTCTGAGCATATGACAGGTAATTATAATATCTTTTCTACGTATGTGCCCGTTAATTCTGGTCATACCGTTACCCTAGCAGATGGATCTATAGCCACTGTTTTGGGTAAAGGTAGTGCTACTGCAACTCCCTCGTTACCCCTTAATTCTGTCTTATACCTGCCAAAGTTTCCATTCAATTTACTCTCTGTCAGTCAAATAGTTCGTGACCTAAATTGTTCTGTTATGTTTTTTCCTGGCTATTGTCTAGTCCAGGATCTTTTGACGAGGAGGATTATTGGTAAGGGGAAGGAGGTTGGCGGTCTGTATGTCTTAGAGCGCTTTACGTCGCTCGGGGACGTGTCTATTGGTTTGGTGAGCAGTGTTTCCCCCTTTCAATTGCATTGTCGGTTTGGTCACCCATCTTTACCAGCGTTAAAGAAAATGTGTCCTGGTTTAGAGCCTTTGAAGGTTTTGCAATGTGAGTCATGTGAGTTTGCAAAACACCATCGTATTCCTTATGTTTCTCGAGTGAATAATAGAGTAGATTCTTTGTTTGAGTTAGTTCATTCTGATGTTTGGGGACCGTGTCGGGTTACGTCCAAAAGTGGCTTTCGATATTTTGTAACCTTTGTTGATGACTTCTCTAGGTGTACTTGGTTGTATCTCATGAAGTCTAGGGGTGAGTTGTTTGATATTTTCCAAAGTTTTTGTTCTGAAGTAAAAACTCAGTTTAATAAGACTATACAATGTTTGAGAAGTGATAATGCTCAAGAATATCTTCTTACATCCTTTTCGAGCTTTATGAGTCAAAATGGCATCATACATCAAACTTCTTGTGTTTACACCCCCCAACAGAATGATGTTGCAAAAAGAAAGAACCGTCATTTGTTAGAAATCGCCCGTGCCCTTTTATTCCAAATGAAAGTGCCTAAAGTGTTTTGGGCGGATGCTGTTCACACTGCTTGTTTCTTTATCAATAGGATGCCTTCGTCGGTACTCCGTGGTCAAAACCCGTACTCAGTTATATATCCCTCCAAACCTTTGTTTTCCTTGACTCCCAAGATTTTTGGCTGTACGTGTTTTGTACATGATGTCCGTCCACTAAAAGGGAAGCTTGATCCTAAATCCCTTAAGTGCATCTTCCTGGGGTATTCTCGAACTCAAAAAGGGTATAGGTGTTACTCCCCGGATTTGGGGAGGTATCTGGTTTCGGCTGATGTCACTTTTTTTGAGGAGACTGTGTTCTCCGATAGCATTCTCGGGGGTAGGTCGCCGGTGATAGAGGAGGATTTTCTTACTTATACTATCACTATTCCTGTACCCACAGTGGAGTTTGCTTCCATACGAGTGTATTCAAGACGGCCCCGGGATGTAGTTGCGCCAACGGTTGCACAGGTGAATGCTCCTCTCCTACCAGAACCTCCGTCAACTGATCTTCCAATTGCCGTGCGAAAAGGTAAACGTAGTTGTTGTCATCCACTTTCTTCCTATGTTTTCTATGGCCATTTATCAGAGTCTTCCCGTACCTTTATATCCAAACTGGATTCTGTGTCTGTCCCTAAAACGTTGTGTCAGGCTATGTCTCATGATGGGTGGAAATTTGCTATGGAAGAGGAAATGGCAGCCCTGGAAGAGAATCAGACTTGGGATCTCGTCCATCTCCCCACTGGGAAGTCTCCAATTGGGTGCAAGTGGGTTTACGTTGTCAAGACGAACCCGGATGGGTCGGTTGCTCGGCTTAAAGCGCGGTTGGTGGCTAAAGGGTATGCACAGACTTATGGAGTTGATTACATGGAGACTTTTTCTCCGGTTGCGAAGTTAACGTCTGTGCGGGTCTTTATTTCTCTAGCTGCTGTTAATGGTTGGCCGCTGTATCAGTTAGATGTCAAGAATGCATTTCTACATGGTGATTTGGCAGAGGAAGTGTATATGGAGCAACCGCTTGGGTTTGTTGCTCAGAGGGGAGAACGGGAAGGTTTGTAAGTTGAAGAAGTCCTTGTACGGGTTAAAACAGTCTCCCAGAGCGTGGTTTGGGAGGTTCAGTACTGTCGTTATTGAATTTGGCATGCAACGTAGTGCTTATGATCACACTGTTTTTTATAAGCATTCTAACCGTGGCAGCGTTTTGTTAATTGTCTATGTGGATGATATAGTGATCACAGGTGGTGATGCAACGGGGATTGATGCGCTCAAGTCTTTTCTTAAAAAGAAATTCCATACAAAAGATCTGGGAGTATTGAAGTACTTCCTTGGGATAGAGGTTGTTCGTTCTAAGAAAGGTATATTTCTTTCACAACGGAAATATGTGTTGGATCTACTTGAAGAATCTGTGCTCTTAGGGTCGAAGCCTTGCGAGACTCCTATGGACCAGAGTGTTAAGCTTGTAGTTGGTGAGGGGGAGCCTCTTGAAGATCCAGAGCGGTATAGGAGACTAGTGGGGAAATTAAATTACCTTACTATAACTCGTCCGGATATTGCCTTTCCAGTGAGTGTGGTGAGTCAGTTCATGGCGAATCCAGAAAAAATTCATTGGGAAGCTGCAGTTCGAGTTGTGAAGTATTTAAAGAATGCTCCTGGGAAAGGAATTTTGTATGCCAATCATGGGCATATGTGTGTTGAGGCCTTCTCTGACGCTGATTGGGCTGGGTCACCGAGTGACAGGAGGTCGACAACAGAGTATTGCGTGTTCCTTGGTAGCAACCTAGTGTCATGAAAAAGTAAGAAGCAGGGTGTTGTGGCTCGCTCTAGTGCAGAGTCTGAGTATAGAGCAATGGCTCATGTGGCATGTGAGGTGACATGGTTATGTAATATTCTTGGGGAGATTGGTGTAGAGGTGAGTAAGCCAGTTCCTTTATGGTGTGACAACAAAGCCGCTATACACATTTCGAGTAATCCTGTGTTTCATGAGCGCACTAAACATATTGAGGTAGATTGTCACTTTGTACGGGACAAGGTTCAACAAAGGCTACTTTCTACTGTTCATGTTCGAACTGGTGAGCAGCTGGCGGATGTTCTTACGAAAGGCCTTAGTAGAGCCAGGATTGAGTATATCTGTAACAAGCTGGGCATGATTGACATCTATGCTCCAGCTTGAGGGGGAGTGTTAGAGGAATAAGGGTTGTTAGAGAGAGTTGCTCTTAGTCTTACATTTCTGTTTTGAATTATGTGGCCCAGTAGTCTTTAGCCTATGTATAAATAGGTTCTATCTTGTACAGTTTTCACAGTGAGATATATACACAGTTTCATAGTTCAACACTTAACATTTTTATTCCCAAAAAGAAGCTTGGGATCAACTAGTCTGGTTGTTATAAAAGTAAAGACGCTTTTGATGTTGCCCATTATTATTGTATATCATCAATATAGACTAATAAATAACTCTGGGTGTTAGCAGTATAATATATAAGTAAATAAATATTATAGAGTTTAGATATCGTTCCATTTGAGATGGCTCTTGTAATGTTAGGAATTGATGCAAAGCAGAGTTAAGCACAAGCTTTAAAACTATCCTTATAGAAGCTAGACCTATCCTTAATGAGTTGGTTTGATATGATTAGGCTAATAACAAATAAGACAAGTAAAACAAAGGACCGGGATTTGGTTGATTCAAGCTAAGATGCCAATATTGTACTAAAGATTAGTGAATATAATTAAAACAATGTGTAGGACAAGTGAGATGCAAAAGTGTCCAAATACCACTCTCGTGGCTATTTGGACTTGCAACCTCACCTTAAACTCCACTCTCATGGCAATTCAACCCAAGGTTGCCCAAGCAAGAACACAAGGCATAAATTCTCCTTAATACCTGGAATACTCTCATATTGGGCATTAAATACTCTCGTATTGAGCATTAAGTGTGTGAATGTGTGGCTAGTGTACAAGCTCTACTCTCGTAGCAACAAACGCACTCCAAATAAAGCATATATAGGATCCAACAATTATACACAATTTCACAACAAACCCAATTCACACAACTAACCATAGAACACCCAAATAATCCCCATTATGCAATACAACTCAAATAGGCATCAACAACAAGAAATCAAACCAAATCCTAGTCCGAAAGCACTTAGCTACTCATAATATAACAATAGATACACAATATTAAAAGAGTAATTGAAAGCATAGATGAAAAGTAAAGAGAAGAGATAATAAGAAAACTTCTCTATTAAAGCCTTGAAATCCAAGATTTGCAATGTTCTTGAGCTTGGAAATGGAAATGAACAAGTAATCTACACTAATCTAAGCTATTCTAGAGCTAAACCTATCTAACTAGAAAATGAAAGGGAAATGAAAGACGTGATTTTGGAGTGGAAAAAATCCGCTTTTAAATGGCCAAATTCGAGTGATCACATATTGCAGAGGTTGGCCACGGGTGTGGCTACACCCGTGGCTAGAAATGCTGGGCACACTGCCCAGGGCCACGGGTGTGGCCACAGTCGTGGCCACTTGCCATGGCCGATCCTGTGTACTATGTTCGTTTTCAAGGCAATATTTTGCCCTTGAAACATTTGGATTAGTCTTTGTGGTCTTCAGAAAAGTTGTAGCCTTCAAGTTGTCTTTCCAATAACACAAGAATAACTTGATTTGGACACGCGTACACTAAGATATGGTCAAAATAGTGAGCAGTGGACGATTTGTGCGAGAATTTCAACTTCTTGCTCTTTTGCTCTACTTTTGCCTTTGTTTGTCCAAATTACCAAGATCACTAAACACACCATAATTTTTTTCTCTAAGAGGTGTTTCCTCCATCTTCATACCTTCTCATTGGCTCCCATTGACTCTACATGCATCCGAAATGCCCAAAAAGCATTCAATTTATCTAAATCATCAAGAATTACACATAAACACACAAATGAATCAAATGGGGGAAACTTTGAGCAAAATTATAACAAATAACAAGAAAAATAAGCTTAAATTCAAGATGAAATTATCAACATTTAGACTCTTATCAACCACGCACGAGGTGCTTGATTCAAATTATAGAGAAACTTTTGCAATTTGCAAACATGATTAAGAATTTTTTTGTCAATGTACCCTGTTGATTGCTTTATAAAAACATTATCATTTAGACAACTATTTAGGAATGCATTGTGAACATCAAGTTGTCAAAAATACCATTTTTTATGGCAAGAGAAAAGCGGAGTCTTAATGTAGTTGGCTTGCCCACTGGATCAAAAGTGTCGAAATTTTTTTTTCCTTCAACCTGGTTGAACCCTTTTGCAACTAGTATTGCTTTGTATCGTTCTATTGACCCATCAACTTTTCTCTTAATTCAAAACACACACTTGCATCCAATGATGTTCATATCCCGTTCAAGTGGAACCAGCTTCCAAGTGTTGTTGTGTAGTAGTGCATTGAATTATTCATCCATTGTTGTTTGCCATTCATAGTTTTTAATGGCTTGAGAGTGGCATGTGGGCTTAGAAATATCTATACATGCAATCAAAGCTTTATTATGCATGGAGTCATGTGGTGAAGGACCATAGGATGTGTACGTTGAGTCAGAGGTGTGATTAGTCGACGTTACTCGGGCCTAAAAGGAAATGCTGAAGGGTGATCAGATACAAATCCGCTTGGGGGGAGGGGGTTTCTGTCGAAACAGTTGAGTCCCTCTCTGTTTTGGTGACATAGCCGTGAACAGGGGGTGACAAAATCGTGTTCCTAGTCGTTGCAATGGAATTATCGCTGACACGATCATATTACTTTCTGGATGGGGAACATGACTATGTTCAAGCTGTGTCACAATCGTATACCTTACTGGATGGGCAAGATAGCCCTGACACGGGGGTAACAAGTCTTTTTCGATCACTTGGAAACTTGTTCTGCTTGGTGCATTGACGACAACCCATGACATTGCATCTTGGGCACAAGTTGGAACCTCTTGAGGTGTTTTAGCTGCAAAAGGGAAAACATTCTCACTAAACCAGATATGGAGAATAGTAAGAATATTTCTAATGTCAAGATTCAAACAACGATATGATATCCTTTAAATGACTCTAGGTACCCAATTAAGATGAACGGACTAGAGCGAAACTCTATTTTGTGCTTATTGTAGCGTCGAAGATAGGGGAAGCTAGTAAAGACAACCAAAGGCAAGAAGGAAAGAGTAGTTTGGGTTTGCTTTGTTAATAATGGCATATGGGCTCATATTGTTTAAGGTTGCAGAAGGTATACATTTAATTAGAAAAATTGCACTTTCATCATGGGCATATAAACTCAAAATCTAGAAGGTACAGAGGCATGAGCAAGTAAAGTGAGTCTAGCTTCAATAATGTGTTCATGACGTCTCTCAACAAAACCATTTTGTTAATGAGAGTAAGGTGTGACCTAGCTTTCGACTACCGCTCTTGCGCACTTGTATTTAACCGCACATTATTCGACTCCCATCGGTCGTCCTAGAGAATGTCATTCGAGCATAACGTACTTCACTCTTACTCACACTTTCCACCTCACCCTACGCTAGCTACGACTTATCGTCATTGCATCACCTAGACCTAATCATATAACTCCTATTCACGTCCTCTTTTCTTATCATTATATTGTTTCATTACTTGTGTTTGATTGTTATTTGCATCAAATATCTTTTACAAGGACTATATTTCCATAAAAGGATTTAATACCTTGTGGTTGAGGATCTTATTAAACTCTACATCTATCATCAATCCTTTGAAAACAACGTAACCGTACTCCCCCTTTCAAAATATACTCTTCAACCAATTTCTTCAACTCCCTCTATACTATTTTTATAAATCAGGATCATCACATACATATAAAATTGGACAAAGAGGGTATATTTTAGGATTATCATTTTAAACCTAAAATGTAAACGGAGCTGATAGTTGACATGCATTATTTTCTCCTTTATTAATTATTGGGACCATATATATAAAATACATATAGTATATCAAATTAAAAACTAATTAATGTATATTTTAAGATTACAAAAATTGTCAAACAAGTAGTAAATAAATAAAAGGTTTTCGACAAAAAGAAAATGGAAAAGAAAAAAGAAAACTGCCTATAAATAGGATTTCGTTCCAACAGCAGAGTACGAACACACAGCACAAATATATCAATCAATCAAACCCTCGAAATATAGTAGTATATATACAATGGCTTCTTATTCCTATGCAGCCTTTTTGATGTTTTTGTGCGTAGCGATGGTGGCATTAACAGCGCCATCGGCAGCTAATACAGTGAACACAGTGACCTTGAATGGCGCCCTTGTTTGCGCCAACACAGGAACGCCCGCCGCCCAAGGCTTCGTAGCTTCATTGCTATGCGGCCGATCTACCATAGTCCCAAGAGGTGTTGTGTTGACTGCAACCACTTCAGCCACCGGAACGATCAGTGCTTCCGTGAATGTTGGTCCCCGCACAAGAAGTGCTATCGAGTCGACTCTGTGCCTGCTTCTTCTCCCTCCACAAGCCTGTCCCCCCATCGTCAATGGAGTGATAGGGACTACCGTTACTGTGAGTAGATCTGGAAATACGCTTACCGTCACCCCAGCGTCCCAAGTAGGCACTCTGCCCAATCTTCCAATATCAACCTAAACTTGTATGCATGCAATGCATGCATTCCAATATACTATTATATTCTTCTCCGATCCGATCCGCTTTATATATATAATATAACTACTATACCTAGCTATATGTGTGTTTTAATTTCTAAATAAATTTGCTACCTAGCTACTGTGGCTATGTACACAAGCTTTGAGTGATGGAAGGAGCAGAATGTAAGAAGCCTTAGAGGCTATATCCTATATGTGGATGTTTCCTTTTTATCTTTAGTTTTAATTTATCAAATAAAAGGGGGAGAATAATTTAAGCTACGCTTAATTTATTTTTACTTACTTTAATGATTTATTCCGTATTATTTTCTTTTATCAAAACATAACATATTCAATTGATTGGAAAATTCTACTCTTTGGAGTGTTTATTGTGTTTGACAATCTATAAAACCGTCATGACAAAGGCATTTAAAATAAAAATGCAGAAATCTAATTGTCTGGATCGGATGACATTCTAAAAGTTTTAGATTATAATTTTAAATTTATTTAGCATTTATGATTGTACGTAAAATATAACCGTAAATATAGGATTTGATCTGAGAAACGAATGAGTGAAAAATGATCGATTATATTTTTTTTTTGTTTTGTGTTGCAACACTACTAAAACATTAATTATAAGGAACCCTAAAATGAGCACTTTTTTCCTACTTCGGAGTTTATTGTTGTTTTACTTGGACCTGACAATTTTTGATAGGATTTGATGATGGTCTTGCTGGCTAAAAAGTCTAGAGGGGAGGGAGAGATGATTAGACTTTATAACTTGAAAACATTTAGTGAAATGATTTTTGGTGAGCTGTCGTAGGCTCTCAAATTAAAACCTTACAAACGTAGTAGCGGGAGTAAGGATCGATCCCACGAGGAGTAACTAGTTTAACTTTTGTGCTCAAATTAAAGGTAGAGGGGGGGGGGGGTTTGGAATATATCGAGAATAAAGATAAAATAAAAGAGAATTTAAATAAACAAGAAATTTAATTGAACGAATAAAGCAATGAAAATAATATATCGAAAACACTTATAATAGGAGACTTTGGTTAGTAAAGATCCACCACCGGAATTCAACACTGATCATTGATTAATAAAGTAATTAATATGCAATTGAATATTTGTCGTGAAATTATTTCATTTCTGTTTTCCCTTAGTTGTAGGTAAATAAAGCACAAGCGGTTTAATTTCCCCTAACTACTAAATAATCTAAGACAAGCGCTATAGATTTAATTTAATAGCAGCAATAGGAACTAGGAAAACCGACAAACTAAATAACACAAGCACAAGCGGTTGCATTTAATTTAGGAAAATATTCTACCCGAGACCAATTATCACTAAGCCGTCAATAATTAACCTCAGTTGCTACTGAATATTAGAATAATTTGTAGCACAACATTATCTAATATAGCAAATAATTTAGAAGAATATTTAATACTCAAAATGCATAAAAACATATATATAATAAAGTTAAATAAATAACCTTACAGCGTTATGAACTCCGGGGCTTCAATTCACTAAACCAACTAGAAATTAGCCACAAATGGACATTGATAACAACTTCAACGAATACTATAGAGGAGGGAAGAATGAACATTTTACAATAGAAAACCTTAACTATTTATATATTTTCCCAATCATTTTCTACCACTCATTTTTCCTATTATTTTGCCTTATGCCTGAGTCTTCCACAATTCCAGCCATGTTATTATGATGCATGCCTGTACAAAAAAGAAAAAATCAATTGTAAAGTTTAGATTTATAATATATATATATATATATATATATATATATATATATATATATATATATATATAAAAGTAATTATAATGTAGTACGCATTATATGTATACTATAATGCATTCTATATTATATATATTATATTATATATTATATTGTATATTATATATATATAGTATTAAGTACGTAGTATGTACTCTTATAAATTATATATTATATATATTATATATAGTATAATAATAGATTATACTATGTATATAAAAAGAACTAATTATTAGATAATATTAAATAATTAATATAAAAATATTATAAAGATGTACCTAAAATATGAGCGTAAAATATGCCCATCAAATTCCCCCGCACTAAAACGTTTGCTTGTCCCCAAGCAAAAATATTATTTGCGAAGTAAATAGAAATGAAATTCCCAAAACTCATAACATATCATGAACAACAATCTGAAGCACCCTGCAATTAATAAGTTAGCACCCTGTTTGAAAATGGAGAAAACTAAATAAGTAAGCCCTCACAGGAATATCACTCATCACTCAAGTGTTTGATGGGTATAAATTTCACTCAAGTCCATTCCTATAAATTGATCTACCATAGGCTTGCATATCTTCTCAATCACCACTACAAGAGTCATGCATGACACAAATCATAAGGACTTTTCACAGGTTGTAATGGGGCTAGGGTTAAGGTAGGGAATTTTTAGGAAATTAGCTTAAACAAAAGCTTCAAACTAGAGGAACAAATAAATACAAGTAATCCAACACCCTCAATTTCCAATCAAAAAACACATCCCATTGAGGTACAGAATGCTTCCTCAGTATTACCAGAATTTCCCCTTACTTCATTTATTTAGAAGTAACTTCAACTCAAAATCAATTGCTGATTCTTTTTCATTTTCTCATAAATTTTCAGCAATATTCTTCTTTTTCAAACGTATATTCTTCATTTTTCCATTTCATTTTTTTCAATTTTTCATGCTTTTTTTTTTTTTTTTTTTTTTTGAATCGTGAACTGCTTCCTCTTTTCTTTTTTCATAGAAGACCAACGACATATTGGCAACGAAGATACAACTCACCTCACTCTCAACCATATTAATAAGAGTAAGTGATCTCCCCCACACTTATCCTTCCCAACCTCACGTAGATTACAAAAATAATCCAAAATTTGCTCCACTAGTTATTCAGCTGGGTGAAGGCATTATTTTAGATATAAAAGGCTTGTAATGTGGTCCAAAATAAAGAAAGGAATGGCTATAAAGCTCAAAGTGGTTAACAAAGGGAAATAAATCATAGGACAAACCGGTTATTTGGCTAGTGAGGCTCAAAGTCAAATAATGGCCTTAATCACATTTGAATCATGCATGGTCTAATTAGCTTTAAAAGAGAATCAAGGCAAGTTCTAGAGAAACAAAATTATGGAAGAAATCACACAAAAGAAAGAAAATAAGACCGAAGTGTTAGTCAGTGGCTCAAAACACTCACAGGTTTATTGCTTACTTAATATAGCCACTACATATCAAACAAGAAATGCTAACAAACTAATCACAACTTGTCAAACTATTTATTCAATCATGTTATGAATTCCAAGAAAGGAAAATATGATAATGTTTCAAAATAATAGTTATTTAGCATAAAATACTAGTAAAATATTTGTGAAAATTTTTGAAAATTTTGACATAAGCAAACAAATAATAAAACTAAATTCCCTCCCCCACACTTATTATCAACATTGTCCCCAATGTTGAACAAAAAAGCACAGAAAAAGGGTTATTGAATGAGAAAAGGGAATAAAAGAAAAAGAATGGAACAAACACACCTTAGGTTGCCTCCCAAGCAGCGCCTTTGTTTATCGCCGTTGGCTCGACTTATGATATTTCTTTAAATTTCCATCGCCTTTTTGAGTACCTTCGATGATTATGATTATTCAAAGAAATAGTCCCGTCTTGCAAATTAGTACTCAAAGATGATTTATTATGTTTTTCTTCTTTATTTTCATTAGAAGCAATTTCATCAAATGTAACAAACTTCAAAGAATCAACAAAAATTGCAAAATTATCATCACTAGGAGATTTCATGGTATCATAAATATTAACAGTCACAAGTTTACCATTAGACTCCATAGTAAGCATACCACTATGAATATCAATTTTTGTTTTTGCAGTTTTTAAGAATGGCCTTCCTAACAAAATATGATTATTATTTTTCATACCAAGCACATAAAAATCAGCAGGACAAACCAAGTTATTAACTTCAACAATCAAATCCTCAATCACACCCCTAGGATATGTAGTAGATCCATCAGCCAATTGAATTATTATACTAGATTTATTTAGAGGTCCAAGATTTAAAGAAGCATACACAGGATATGGCATCACATTAATAGAAGCTCCTAAATCTAACATAGCATTTTCAAGTTTAACACCACTTATCATGCATGGGGTAGTAAACATACCTGGATCTTTACACTTTTCAGGAAGATTGTCTTGACTAGCCATAGAGACATTCTCATGCACTTTCCTTTCCTCAACTCCTTTATTTTGTTTATTTTTCAATGTGCATACCTCTTTTAGAAAAATTGCATAGCGAGGTACCTTTTTCATAGAATCTAAAAATGGTTAGTGCTGTCACATTCACGAAAGGTCTCATATAAATCGTTATTTGAGTTTCCTCTTATTGGTTCTAAAAGAGCTTGAGGAAATGGGGGTACTGGTTCATAATCAGAAAAAGAAGAAAGCTTACCATGGGACGTCTCTTTATTATTGACAATGTTACCTGCACATGTTTCCTTGTCTAAATCAACATTCTTTTTCAGCAACATACTTCTCACAGTAATTGCACTTACATTTTCTTTTGGATTAACCACCGTTTGAGAGGGTAGTTTGCCAGAACTCTGTGCTTCTAACCGACTTACCGTAGTTTCTAGTTGGCCCATTTGTCTTTCCAAGTTTTGAATACTAGCCTTTGTTTCTTGAATACTAGCTCTTGTCTCTTGTTGGAATAGTTGTGTTTCTTGTTGAAACTGCAAAGTGTTAGTAGCAAGAGATTTAACAATATCTTCTAAATTCATACCTGAGCTAGAGCTTTGGGTTGGTTGTTGTCTTGAAGGAAATGGTTGTCTGTACTGTTGAAAATTAGAACGATTCTGAACAAAGTGGTTCCCTTGTGAGTTCCCATAGCTAAGATTTGGGTGATCCCTCCATCCAGGATTATATGTATTGGAGAACGGATCATACTTACCTTGAGGTTGTCCAGGAAAACCTCCAGCCATGTTAACTTGTTCAATAGGTTCTTCTTGAAGAGTTGGGCAGGCATCAGTTTGATGCCCAACTACCGAGCAAATTCCACATGCTTTAACAGTTTGCATATTTCCTACTGCTAATTGACGGACAAGAGTAGTTAAACCAGAAATTTGTTGTTCAAGAGCAGAAATATTTACCTCATTCACATGCTTAGACGGTTGGACTATTCTATTGCCAAACTGTTGAGAATTTGCAGCCATGTTCGCAATTAGAGTTCTTGCAGCGTCTGGTGTTTTGTCAACTAAAGCACCACCGCTTGCAGCATCAATCATGCTTCTATCCACTGGAAAAAGTCCTTCATAAAAATACTGAATGAGTAATTGCTCACTAATTTGATGGTGTGGGCAGCTTGCACATAGTTTCTTGAAACGCTCCAAATATTCATACAATGACTCTCCATTGTTTTGCCTTATACCACAGATTTCCTTTCTAATGTTGGCCGCCCTTGAAGCTGGGAAATATTTTTCAAGGAACATTGTTTTCAAGTTATTCCATGTGGTGATGCTCCCAGAAGGTAGATAATATAGCCAATCCTTCGCTGAATCTTTCAACGAAAAGGGGAAGGCTCTCAACTTGATTTGTTCTTCAGTAACCCCTGTGGGTTTCATACTTGAACACACCACATGGAATTCCTTCAAGTGTTTGTGGGGATCTTCACCTGTAAGTCCATGAAAAGAAGGCAAAAGATGAATTAATCCAGATTTCAGTTCGAATTGTACATTAGCATCCAGAGCAGGGAAAGTGATGCATAAAGGTTGCTGATCCAAATTTGGAGCTCCAAGCTCTTTTAAAGTCTGATTTTGAGCCATGGGTTCCTCTTCTAAATCAGAGTTGGCAGAATCGGTAGCCAGATCACTAAACTCTAATTTCCTCAAAGCTTGTTTCCTCCACCTGCGTACAGTTCTTTCAATTTTTGGATTGTATGGCAAGACTTCTTTGTTAGCAGATCGAGTTATAGGCATAAACCGTTAAAGATAGTGTAGCAATTATGTAAAAGTAACGAAAGAAAAGATTTTTAAATTTTTTTTTTTGGGACAAATGAAAAAAAATTAAACAAATAACGAAATAACGAAATAAATAAATAAATAAACACAAAATAAGCTAGAAAATCTCCCCGGCAAAGGCGCCAAAATTTGGTGAGCTGTCGTAGGCTCCCAAATTAAAACCTTACAAACGTAGTAGCGGGAGTAAGGATCGATCCCACGAGGAGTAACTAGTTTAACTTTTGTGCTCAAATTAAAGGTAGAGGGGGGGGGGGTTTGGAATATATCGAGAATAAAGATAAAATAAAAGAGAATTTAAATAAACAAGAAATTTAATTGAACGAATAAAGCAATGAAAATAATATATCGAAAACACTTATAATAGGAGACTTTGGTTAGTAAAGATCCACCACCGGAATTCAACACTGATCATTGATTAATAAAGTAATTAATATGCAATTGAATATTTGTCGTGAAATTATTTCATTTCTGTTTTCCCTTAGTTGTAGGTAAATAAAGCACAAGCGGTTTAATTTCCCCTAACTACTAAATAATCTAAGACAAGCGCTATAGATTTAATTTAATAGCAGCAATAGGAACTAGGAAAACCGACAAACTAAATAACACAAGCACAAGCGGTTGCATTTAATTTAGGAAAATATTCTACCCGAGACCAATTATCACTAAGCCGTCAATAATTAACCTCAGTTGCTACTGAATATTAGAATAATTTGTAGCACAACATTATCTAATATAGCAAATAATTTAGAAGAATATTTAATACTCAAAATGCATAAAAACATATATATAATAAAGTTAAATAAATAACCTTACAGCGTTATGAACTCCGGGGCTTCAATTCACTAAACCAACTAGAAATTAGCCACAAATGGACATTGATAACAACTTCAACGAATACTATAGAGGAGGGAAGAATGAACATTTTACAATAGAAAACCTTAACTATTTATATATTTTCCCAATCATTTTCTACCACTCATTTTTCCTATTATTTTGCCTTATGCCTGAGTCTTCCACAATTCCAGCCATGTTATTATGATGCATGCCTGTACAAAAAAGAAAAAATCAATTGTAAAGTTTAGATTTATAATATATATATATATATATATATATATATATATATAAGTAATTATAATGTAGTACGCATTATATGTATACTATAATGCATTCTATATTATATATATTATATTATATATTATATTGTATATTATATATATATAGTATTAAGTACGTAGTATGTACTCTTATAAATTATATATTATATATATTATATATAATATAAGAATAGATTATACTATGTATATAAAAAGAACTAATTATTAAATAATATTAAATAATTAATATAAAAATATTATAAAGATGTACCTAAAATATGAGCGTAAAATATGCCCATCAATTTTCGAAAAATTTTAGACTTAATAAGTTAATTAACTTTTCTACAATAACAAAATAGTTATGTTTACACTTTAACTATCTAGTACTCAAAGTCAAAGCTATCTAGTTATGTTGACACTTTAATTAGATTGAGGCAAAATCTAACTTAGGCAAGAATTTTATAAAAGCGAGCCTTATAAGTATAGTATTAAAGATTTTGTTCGTAGCAAAATTGTCCAAGTATTGGAGTACAAAGAGAGTTCAATTGATGGTCCTGATTAATGATGATTAAAGTCTAAATGGGAATGCATAGAATTTTAAGGATTTTTAAAGTAAAAGAGAATTTGCTCAAAACTTAAATTTTCAAACTAACTTCAATTTTCAATACATTCCGTAAGATAATGTTGATCACTTTATTTATAGTAGTCAAAAAAATATGTTACAAGTTAAATAATGATATTGCAAATTGAATAAAATTAAAGATTTTTTAAGAAAAATATAATGTTTCAATGAGGAGATCAGATAAATTATGGCAGTAAAGTAGAGTGTATAGAAAGTAAAGACACAAGAAATATATAATGGTTTAAAGATAATGTAATCATTTTAAGTCGCTCTTCTCCTATTGTCTAGAGAAAATTCACTATAAATTATTTACACCCTTCCATTATAGTGAATCAAACAAATCAAACAATCAAGTGCTTGTTGGAGAACTTGGATTCAGGAACAATGGTGTGTATTCATTACAATCAGAGAAAGCTCATAAGAGCTGAAAACCATACAGAATGAATTGAAAGATAACAAAAGAAAGAAACAGCCTTTTGCTACTTAAGCCCTAGAGTAGTTATGGAAGTTATAACTAACTAAACTAACAAACTAACTCTAGGAAAAGACAAAAGAGCCCTTGGCTATAAAAGGTGGAAGAGAGAGCTGATGTTTTCTGCTATGATCTATTGATGGCTTCATCATCTAGGCTGCATTATCTTCATCACCCCTCCCCCCCCCCCCCTTAAGCTGGAGAGTAGAGGTCTTGAAGTCCCAGCTTAGTATGAAAAGAATCAAACAAAGGAATAGGCAAGGCCTTGGTGAATCCATCTGCTATCTGTTTGTGGGATGGAATGCTCATCAACCTGATTATTCCTTCTTGCACCTTTTGTCTGACCACATGGCAGCCAATCTCTATGTGTTTGGTGCGTTCATGAAAGACATGGTTCTCACTTATGGCTATAGCAGACTTGTTATCACAAAACAAGGAAATGGGACTGGCTGTGTAGCTGTTTGCTTTTAGATCTGCCAGAAGATATAAAAGCCACTGGATTTCACATACTGTAGAAGCTAAAGCTCTGTATTCAGCTTCAGATGATGATCTACTGATGGTAGCTTGTTTCTTGGTCTTCCAAGAGATGAGAGATTTCCCAAGATAGATGCAAAAACCTGTTATAGACTTTATGGTTTCTGTGCATGTAGCCCAGTCTGAATCTGAAAAGGCTTGTAGCTTAAGTTCAGAGTTGGAAGCATAGAAAAGTCCTTTTCCAGGTGAGGCCTTGATGTATCTTAGCACCCTATGGGCTGCAACCAAATGTGTGCTTCTTGGCTTATCAACAAATTGACTCAACTGCTGCACAGAGTATGAAATGTCAGGCCTAGTGTTGGTTAAGTAGAGTAGTTTGCCAACCAATCTTCTGAACATTTCAGGATTGTCAAGAAGTATGCCTTCAGTACTGTTAAGCCTTGTTCCTGGGGTACAAGGTATCTTGGCAGGTTTGGCATCTAGGAATCCATTTTCATCTAGAATCTCCAATGCATACTTCTTTTGACAGAGATTTAACCCTGTACTTGTTCTGACTGCTTCCAAGCCTAGAAAGTAGTTAAGCTACCCAAGATCCTTGATTCTAAAAGCTGAATCTAGCATCTGCTTTAGCTGTTTTATTTGATCAGAGTTTGTTCCTGCAACAAGTATGTCATCTACATACACAAGTAAGGCAAGGAAGGAATTATTAGATGACATAGTGAATAGAGAAGGATCTGATGATGATTGCTGGAAGCCATAGGCTAATAATGACTTTGTTAGCTTGGCATTCCATTGTCTGCTAGCTTGTTTCAACCCATATAGAGATCTAAGCAATTTGCAGACTTGGTTGGGTTATCACTTTTAAAACCTGGGGGTAAGACCATGTAAACTTCTTCATCTAGGTCACCATGTAGAAAGACATTATTTATGTCAAGTTGCTGAATATCCCAATTGTTTGCAATTGCCACTGCCAAGAAGGTCTTGATAGTGGTCATCCTTGCAACAGGAGAGAATGTCTCTGTGTAGTCCACTCCCATTTGTTGAGTGTATCCCTTAGCCACCAACCTTGCTTTAAACCTTTCTATGGTACCATCAGACTTATGTTTGATTTTGTATACCCACCTACATCCAATGGGAAGTTTTCCTGTGGGTAAGTCTGTCAAAATCCATGTGTTGGTCTGAACTAATGCATCAATCTCAGATTCCATGGCCCTTCTCCATTCATCATGTTTTACAGCCTCATGGTATGGATGTGGTTCCATAGGTGTGACTACAGAAGATATACAGAATTTCTGTATAGGATGAGGAGAAGATCCTATAGCAGATATCTTACTTGTTCCAGTGTTGGACATAGAGTGGCAGTAGTAATCATTTAGCTTATGAGGAGCCATCCTTAATCTAGTTGATCTTCTAGGCTGTGCACTGTGATTATTTGTTGCACTAGACCTCTCAGAGCTCATATCAACATTGGCATTACTGTCATTAAAACTGCTGCTGTGATGGCTTATATCTCTGGGACTGTTTCCATTACCAATTTCTGAGGTGACTCTATGACTGGGAGTCCTTTCATCAGGTTCTAGGACTTCTGAATCAGGTGAAGCCTCTGGGAGTGGAATTTCAGTTGAAATAGGAATTAGAGGAAGTGGGGGACTATCAACATCACATCCATCTGAGCTTTGATCTTCTGTTTCTCTGAAGGGATATGTGAGCTCATAAAACCTGACATCTCTGGAAATGAAAGTTACTTTGTCAATAAGATCATAGAGTATATACCCTTTCACATTTGCTGGATACCCCAGAAAAATACACTTTCTTGCTCTTGGTTGCATTTTGTTTCTCCCCTGGGAAATAGTGGCCCCAAAGCAAAGGCATCCAAAGCTTTTAAAATGTTCATAGCCAGTATTTTTTCCTGTCAACAGTTTAAGAGGAGTGTTTCCACCAAGAACATGAGTAGGTAAACTATTGATGATGTAAGAGGCATGTATCACACAGTGTCCCCAAAATTCTAATGGCAATCCAGATTGAAACCTCAAGGATCTAGCAACATTTAAAATGTGCTGATGTTTCCTTTCTACAACTCCATTTTGCTGAGGGGTATGCACACATGTTTTCTGATGGACTATGCCTCTCTCAGCATAGAAGTCATTCATCAAGAATTCTGTCCCATTATCTGTTCTTATCACCTTAATCTTAGCAGAGAATTGAGTGGACACATAGTTGCAGAAATTTTGAAATATGTTTTTGACTTCAGATTTACTCTTCATCATATGTAACCAAGTAAATCTGCTACAATCATCAACTATGGTTAAGAAATAATGTTCACCTTTGAGGGAAGCCACAGAGAAAGGTCCCCACACATCCATGTGTATGAGATCAAAGCAGTGTTCAGCTTTAGAATTGCTGACTGGAAAAATAGGCTTCTTATGTTTAGCAAAATTGCAAGCATCACAGACAAAATCACATTGTTGCTGTAAGGAAGTAAATTTTATTCCATTCAAGAGGGAAATCTTATTAATGGGATAGTGTCCCAACCTATTATGCCACAATCCCATTGTCACACTATTACATTGAGGGTTATCTACAACAACTTGTTGAACATTCTTCTTAATAGGAGGACTGTTGATCAGATATAGGCCATCCTTTTCTCTAGCAAAACCAACCTTGGTTCCAAGTTGACCCTGGACAGTACAAGAATCAGCATCTATCACAATCTTGCACCCAGACTGCTTAGTTAATTTACTAGCAGATATGATGTTAAAGGTAAAAGATGGGATATACAGCACATTTGTCAGCAAAATGTTTTCATCAAGCTTGATTTCCCCTAAGTGAGTAACACTGACAATATCACCATTAGGCAACTTCACAGATAATCCCTCAATCTTGTGATATTTATCAAGAAATTGTAATGACGACACAATGTGGTCTGTGGCCCCTGAATCCAATATCCATATTAAATGTGTATTAAGGACAATATTAACATGAATTCTAGGTACAGAATTACCTTCATTTTGTCCTTCCAGAGAATTCTTGAAATCAGATTTGATTCCAGAAGTGTTCACTGACACAGCTGCATTACTCAACACTTGACCACCATGGTTTTGATTATGAAGGAGAGATACCAGCTTCTGGAATTGGTCAGCTGAAAGGCCTGTGTCATTCAACTGACTAACTGCTGAACTTGAGGGTTGTTGCATGTCTTGTGATTGTTTATTCTTGGATTTGTATCCTGCTACCCACCCAGGTGGGAATCCATGTTTCTTGTAACATTTATCAACAGTATGACCAAGCATGTTACAATAAGTGCACTTTGGCACATTCTTATCCCCACTATTTGAAAATTTCTTTCTGTTATTGTTGTAGGCAGCAGCTGCTACTACAGATTGTTCTTCCCCAATTTGGATTTGACTCTCATGAATAGCATTGGATTGAGCAAAATCACTGCACCTTTGGGTGTTTGAACCTTTAAGCTTTCTTTCAACCTTCAAGGTCATATTCAACACTTTCTCCATCTCTGGAATGGGGTCCATAACAAGAACCCCAAATTTAATTGCTTCATATTCATCATTTAACCCTTCAAAGAATCGGATCACTTGGTCCCCTTCCATCTGTTTCTGCATTCTATTCATTAGAGTGCATGAACATCTTGGCACACACTCGCACAGGAGTAGAGGCCTCAATGCACTCATTTGTTGCCATAGGGCATTACTTTTTGTGAAGTATTCATTCACAGACATTTGTCCTTGCACATTCCTAAAAATTTCAGTCTGAATTTCAGAAATTCTATGAGGATCAGATTGGGAATACCTCTTCTGCAACGCATTCCAGATGTCTATGGCCTTGTCATAGTACATAACGCTCTCTGCTATGCTTGGATTGATAGACCTCAGAATCCAAGAGCATACAATGCGGTTGCATCTTCTCCAAGTCGTCAACCTCGGATCATTAGCTTCTGGAACTGGAACGATTCCATTGACAAACCCGAATTTGTTCTTCACCTCCAGTGCGATGCGCATCGATCTACTCCAGGAGTTGTAATTGATCTCGGTTAGGGGAGGTGACACAAGACTGAGATTAGGGTTCTCAGTAGCGTGTAAGTAAAGAGGATCTTCAAACTCATCATTGTGCAGATTCGATGGGATTTGGCTTGAAGAGGCTCCTGTCTGCTCTGTCTGGTTGTGGTTTCTGTCACCGGCCGGCTCCATCACAACTGCTGCGGCGTAACTCCGGTGAGGCTCTGATACCATGTTGGAGAACTTGGATTCAGGAACAATGGTGTGTATTCATTACAATCAGAGAAAGCTCATAAGAGCTGAAAACCATACAGAATGAATTGAAAGATAACAAAAGAAAGAAGCAGCCTTTTGCTACTTAAGCCCTAGAGTAGTTATGGAAGTTATAACTAACTAAACTAACAAACTAACTCTAGGAAAAGACAAAAGAGCCCTTGGCTATAAAAGGTGGAAGAGAGAGCTGCTGTTTTCTGCTATGATCTACTGATGGCTTCATCATCTAGGCTGCATTATCTTCATTAGTGCTTTGATCAGAAAATCTGCACTATACTCATAGATCTGCTTCATGAGATACGAATCACTGCAAACGTGATTGACTTGATTTGATGAGCACTGCACTCAGACTTTCATTAGCTTATGGAAACAACGAACTGCCGTAGTTATCTACAGTCTGCTAGAACAACGACTGCTAGGCTCTGGATCGGAGGCTTTGATACCATTTCAAGATTATGAAGATCATAAATCTATGAGAATTGTTAAGTGTTTATGGTGTCGATGAAGGAAGATAGAGAAAGTTTCGTTCATGATTTCATGTATGTTGAATTTAGAAATTTGTATTTACAATAGAAAACTTGAATATAAAAGCTTGAATTTTTTTTTTTTTGGGCAGAGATAAAAGCTTGAATTACTGCATGTAAGACTAACTTTGGATGTAAACTAACTCTCTCTCTCTGTCTCTCTAAACTCACATCATGTAGAACTATCTTTTATTGTAAACAAATCTGCATGAGCAGCTCATCAGTTGGTTACACACACTACAAGAAAAACAACTTTTAACGACAAAAAATTAGTGACGGGTAGAAAAACCCCTCACTAAATGTATTATTTGCATAGTTTTTGTGAGGGTTAAAAATTACTCTAGCTAAAGGTTTATGATTTAGTGACGAAATTTTAATTTTATATTTATTTTAATGGTATACTCTCACTATTGATATGAAAGATGGTGTTACTCTCACTATTGATGTCTCATTACACTAAAATCTAATTCCCACCAAAACTTTGTTTTTTGGGCGCCTTCTCTCAAACTCTTCGTAATTTCAAAAAATAAATAAATAAATAAATAAACTCTTCGTTCGTGAACCCTAAAATCATAATCGCAGTCGCCGCCGGCCAACTACGCAACCATCTCTTGCTTCTCTGCCTCGCTCTGTCTCTTAATCTCTCAAAAGACTACAGGAGATAGGAGTCGTAGCCCACCCGCCCTCTCTCCACACAGCCCTCTCGCATGTCGCCGCTTAGACCACTGCTGGGAATCAGTGATTTCTGACCACTTTTCTGACACCGTCAGAGCATGATGATATTGAGCAATCCGAAGATGACGAGGTGAAGTTTAAGTTATATCTTACATTTCAATTATTTTAATGTTTATTTTTGTTTCCCTTAAAAAATGTTTATTTTTGTTTATATTTGAAATTTAAACTATTTTATTGCTTATTTTAGTTATTGCTTGAAATGTGCTTTCATTTGCCTAAAAAATATTGAAGTGATTTTTAATTCACTTGTGTGATTTATAAATTGTTTTAAAACAAAATTGTTGGCCGAAATTTTGGCGCCGAAGACAACCGCGTTTTTTTCCCTCGTATATCAATTAAATCAATTAAATATTATTAAAGATAAAGATTAAACACTTCATTTTTTTCACGGCAAAGGGCATCTCTCTGTTCACTCCAAGGGTTTTAGTGTTTCACGGCAAAGGGTTTCCGCCCTTCACCACTGCCGTCCGCCGCAACCTCCATAGGTCAGGAAATCAGCAGCAACCTCCATAGGTACGTTGGGAAGGGAGGAAATCGCAACTCCAACAGGTTAATTTCTACTGAAGGGCTACTGAAGGTCAGCGACCACCGGGAAGGGTTTCTTTGGGTCAGGAAGTCAGCAGCAACCTCCATAGGTACGCTGGGGATGGAGGAAATCGCAACTTCGGTAGGTTAATTTCTACCGAAGGTCAGCGACCGCCCGGAAGGGTTTCTCTGGGTCAGGAAATCAGTAGCAACCTCCATAGGTACGCCATTCCTGCGAGGCCACTGCAAGTTTGTGTACATATAAGTTTATTGGTTGTTGATCTAGTTTTTAGAGTTTCTGACATTCTCTCATTTTGTTTGTTTTGTTTTGTTTTTGTTTTTGTTTTTTGTTTCTTATCCACAGAGTGGACTTCCATTGGTTCAAGCACTAGATTTTGAGGTTGAGGCTGTTTAAATGTAGATTTTGGTTCAGGTACATTTCCTAAGCTTGTGCACTGACCTCTTATTTTTAATGTATCTTTACCAAATTTTGAGTATTTAAATGTCATTATGCTTTATTTGTGTTGTTTATAATGTTAGGGTTGTGCTCTTAGATAACTAATCTGTTAGGTTGTATTAGTTTGCTTTGTCACTGGTGTTCATTGGCGTGCTTGCTGTGTGGGTATGACAGGTTTTGCCGGTGTAACTATTTCTATAGTTTCCTGAGAACACCTGCATTGCATTGAACTGTTCAACTTTGGGGAATTTTCTAACTTCATTCATTCTCTTGAAGGCAGGTAAATGATGTTGAACCTGGTTTTCTAGTGTATAATATTTCCATCTTCAAACCCTTGTACATGTGTCCTTTATTCTATGTGAAATTTGCAACATTGTTAGGATTTCTGAATGCTGTAATCAATTATTAAATGCACTCGATGCCTTGTGGTGTTTGAAATGCCAAATGCAAATATTTTTTTTTTAAATGAAAGCTCATAACTTGTCTATAGAATTTGTATTTTAATTGTTTGAATTAGAGACTTTGTTTCAGAGTATTTCCTCTTTGTGTTTTGTTCCACTGTGAAATATTCCATAGATTCTCATTAGTCATACGACTGCATCTACGTATTTTTAGTTTTGGACTGTTTCTCTCCCTAAGTTGGTGAGCTTGCAGTAATATATCTTACTAGATTCTTATGAACTAACTGTCTTAGTCCTTTGATGGCACTATTGTGCTTTAGTTGTGGACAATCTCTCTCTTTGGCTCCTTGCTAAGTTGATGTGATTGTTACAAGCCTGCAATAGATCTTGCAGAGTGTCCTTGTCTATAATTCATTAGTCCTAAATGTACTGATTCTGCTCCTCCTGATAGTATACAGGTCTACAGAAATATCTGTGATAATACTGACTTCGTGTACTAGCAAAGCTGAATCTGATGGCTATCATACTGGGCTAACTTCAGTATTTTATCCAAGTTAGAAGCATAATTCCCAAAAGCATCACCTTGTTGTGTATCTTGTTGATGCAAACTGATAGCTGCCACAGTGCTGGCTAGTGCAATTCTAGCCTACAGTATCAATGCTCAATTATGACAATACTTTCCAGCAATTACCTTGTTCTGCAATTCTGTATTCTCTTAACAAATGAGATTTAGGTTCTTACAGAGTTCCATGTTTTATTGATGAACAAGACTTCCCTGCATTGGACAAGAGTCTTATATTCAGCATAAGCATAAGTACAATGTAGAATAGATCATTCCGGTATCTATCCAACAACACCTTTTGATTTAGTTCCTTGATCTCATAAATTGGTGAAATTAGATATCTTCCAAGTAGACAAGTACTTTACCTTTCTCGTTCGAATACCTTTCAGGCTCACTTCAAGTTGATTCTCCAGATTTGTCAGATCTTTGATACTTAGTCCAAAAAGTTCTTTTCCCAAAAGCTGCCTGCATTTATGTGAAACAAAGAACTGGTATGCTTCTTGTCTTTTGCTTTTGCTTCATTTAGCTTTCACCTTATCTTGATCATTTTTAGACAAAACTATCTTATGCATTTTCTAAAAACTGCCCTTAACATTGCATGGAAGCAACACATTCCTGTAAAATTTGGGATATCTTTTCTAATATTTGTTCAGAATTCAAAGTGTTTTATTTGTTACTCTGTTATATCTTCATATTATGCTTCCTCAAAACTGAACTGTTGCATCAATCTTAGATGGCTCAAATAGACGGTAGGATGAAGTTTAGGAAAACGAAGGTGGGTTTTGTTAAGTATTTATCAGCTAAACAAGAATCTCCTAAACATGAACAAGAAGATGATTCTACAGAAGATCAAAGTAATGTCAAAGAATTCGTTGATATAACTTCAATTCGGCATTCAGTGAGGACAGCTAAAAAACATTCAAGTATTTTCTTAACTTATTTTCTTGTTTACTATTTCTTGTATTGATCTGTATAATGATGTTGTTTGTAACTTTTAATGCTACCAATCCATTGGTTTTTTTCAAATGATATGAAAGTGAACAGAATTATAACGGTAACTTGTCTATTTATATTAATTAATACAGTGCATGAATTTTATGGAATGCATGAAGACCACATAAATCAATATAAGTAAATAATAGTTAAAATGATAACTGCTTTGGCCATATTCATTTCCTGGTATGGAAAGATTAGAAAGAACATGCTAGTTCTGGATTTCAGATAAAAAAAATCTTGCATGTTCATAGATGCAGAGGTTAATTTAACAAATCAAGTTTTCTTATGTGAGATTTAATATATTTAAACAATTTCATCAGTACGGTAGGACCTTTTTGATTGGCAAATGCTAAAACTAGCTACTTTGATCTTGTGTGCAGTGAAATAGTCTCTATCATTGTCTCTCTTCTTGTCCATATATATGACGAAGTGGAAGGAGTTCTTCCCCAAAAAAAAAGACTTGAAGTACTCACCATACTTTGACAGACAGTGTATTTGCTATCCTTCCTCTGAAGCTTTGTGAAGATGCGATTATTTAGCATCTATAATGCATAGCCAAGAATTTGGTGCATTTAGTGAACTATTTCTCCAATTCCATCTTGTTGGGTTGGTTGAATTGTGAGTCTTTAGTCTTTACAAATTGTATGAAACATTTCATTTTGGTAGTGATGATGAAGTTTTTTAATATACTGATTGAGTTTACTTTGATTGCATTATGGTAAAAATTTTAATTTTTATCAACACAATATCTATAGTTACAACATAACATAATATCGATTAGTGAGGAAAAAATGTATTATAAAAATTAATATTTAATAAGAAGTAACAATATATATATATATATATATATATATATATATATATATAATTATAAAAATAATATTTGACACTAAATTATAATCTTTAGTGACGGTATTTTTCATCATTACAAGAATATAATGAGAGGAAATTATGGTAGTGAGTAGTTGTATTAGTGACGGGATTTTCTGTCACAAAAAGAATGTTTTAGTGACAGTAAATATACTATCACTATATGCTTACTAATGATGGTATCATATCCCGTCACTATTTGTTTTAACCTCGGAAGAAATAACGACGGGTGGCGACGGTAAATTTCCCATCATTAAAAGTCTTTTATGATGGTTTTTGATTTTTTAGTGACGGTTTTACCTCTCACTAATGAACAATTTTCTTGTAGTGACAGGTGAAGTTTGGAAAAAATGACCAAGGATTGAGTCTCACCAGCAATAATGTGGGAACAACCTTTTAAAGTCTGCGCAAAGGTCTAGTCACTCACTGCTGGAAATCTTTGATTTTCTGATCATTTTTAAGCCACCTAAAAAAATGGTCGAAAGGTGATATTTTTTCAATTTTTTGTCAAAAGATTAAGGTAGGGAAATAAGTCGGAATTTCCGACCACCTTTACTTAGTGGTTGGAAATACCATGACAGTTTAAATTTTTTTAATTGAGTTGAGAATTTCCGTCAATCTTTCTAGTAGTCGATTATTCTGATCACTTTTCAAAGTTGGATGCTATTTCCTACCACCTTTCCGGTGGTCGGAAATAGTGACAAAGGTGTTTCCGGATACCAAAAGTGATCGGAACAAGGACTTCCAACTTGATTTAAGATTACTTTCAAGTGGTCGAAAATTTCTTAAATTCTAGCCGTAACTCTCTGTTCAGTTGAGTTACCAGGATGGTGGCCACTCTTTTCTATCTTCATTCAAGCTGCAAATCCTACAATTTTAACTCTAACAAGGAACAACTCCAATAGGCAAACTATATATGCTCTATATACTTGCACATTTTCCCACTTTTTATTTTCTATATGTTTTAAAACGTTGTTTCTCCATATATATATATATATATATATATATATATATATATATATATATATATATATACATCAAATGACGGATCTAATTAATCATTAAACATACATTTACGAATAATATTCATAATGTATATATACTCCTGTACAGTCATAATCTAAAGTGGACCAAATTATATAATTGACATATATATCTTATGATTATTTGAAGCCAAAAATATAAAAGGATTGGAGCTTAGAAAATAGGGTCTACCATCAGCCACATACAATTGATATTTATTCTAAGGGACCATAATACAAAGTATTAATAAATTAAATACTAATTAATACAATTTACACTTAGAGAGTACAATTTGCAACTTGAACAGGTGATGATCCAGTTGTACAGCTGCATGCATTTGGTCCAGAGGAGTCAGGTGATGATCCAGTTATATTTTTGACTAAATAATTTTCTAAGATTTTGAAAAACAGGTATCTCAAAAGAACAATTCACGCAATAGCAAGTTTCAAAACAAGAATGGATCAAGCTCTAACACATCGAGGAGTGGTCCAAAACCTAGTTCGTCAAACTACAAGTCTTCTGCCTCACGTCGAGCTCAATCAAAAGACAAATCAAATGGCAAAGGTATTCGCTGTTATGAATGTGAAGGGTATGGTCATGTCCAAGTTGAGTGTCCCACCTACCTAAGACGGAAAAAGTCTATGTTAGCCGTTACCTGGAGTGACGACGAACCTGAGTCAGAAGACGCTGGATCTGATGCAGAATAAATATCTGAAAATTTCGTAGCATTCACTACCAGAAGGATGTGAATATACCTGAAGGTGCCACTGATTCAGAAGGAGGTGAATATACCTTAGCCGAATATTTCGAATTACTACCTCTTTTTTATGAAGTAGAATATACAAAATTGTACTCAAAATGGGAGGTTTTACTTAAAGCTAATTGTTTTTTGTCTAGTGAGGTTGGAATATTAAATAATGCTAGAAAAGTGTACAAGGGTCAGGGAGCTGATAGAGATGTATTCCTTAAGGCAGCGCTTGATCAAGAAGAAAAGTTGAGGCAGGTGATAAAAGCAGGAGCTGATCGAAGACGCTCTAAAAGCAAATTCAAATTCGCTGACACGACCGTGTTACCTTCTATATGCCCCCCATGACATTGCATCTTCAACACAAGTAGGAACGAGGTGTTTTTGCTGCAAAAGGGAAAACATTCTCATTAAACCAAATATGGCGAATAGTAAGAATATTTCCAATATCAAGATTCAAACAACGATATCCTCTAAATGACTCTAAGTACACATGTAAGACGAAGGGACTGGAGCGAAACTCTATTGTGCATGTGCTTATTGTAGAGTCGGAGATAGGGGAAGTAAAGACAACCAAAGGCAAGAAGGAAAGATTAGTTTGGGTTTGCTTTGTTAAATATGGCATATGGGCTCATATTGTTTAAGGTTGCAAAAGGCATACATTTAATTAGAAAAATTGCACTTTCATCATGGGCATATAAACCCAAAATCTAGAAGGTACAGAGGCATGAGCAAATAAAGTGAGTCTAGTTTCAATAATATGTCCATGGCGTCTCTTAACAGAACCATTTTGTTAATGTGTGTAAGGTGACCTAGCTTTCTACTATCGCTCTTGCGCACTTGTACTTAACAACACATTATTCGACTCCCATCCGCCGTCCTAGAGAGCATAACGTACTTCACTCTTACTCACACTTTCCACCTTACCCTACGCTAGCTACGACTTATCGTCATTGGATTACCTAGACCTAATCATATACTCCTAATCACGTCCTCTTTTCTTATCATTATATTGTTTCATTACTTGTGTTTGATTGTTATTTGCATCAAATATCTTTTTCTAGGACTATATTTCCATAAAAGGATTTAGTACCTTGTGCTTGAGAATCTTATTAAACTCTACATCTATCATCAATCCTTTGAGAACAACAGTAATCCCCCTTTCAAAATATACTCTTCAACCAATTTATTCAACTCCCTCTAGACTATTTTTATAAATCAGGATCATCACATACATATAAAATTGGACAGAGAGGGTATATTTTAGAATTATTATTTTAAACCTAAAATGTAAAAGGAGCTGATAAAAAAAAAAAAAAAAAAAAAAAGGGGGGGGGGGGGGGGGTGTATATATTACCACCAGCCATAGTTGACATGCATTATTTTCTCCTTTATTAATTATTGGGACCATATATATAAAATACATATAGTACATCAAATTAAAAACTAATTAATGTATACTTTAGGATTACAAAAATTGTCAAACAAGTAATAAATAAATAATGAACAGATACTACAATGTAATAGAACCTGTAGCATTCAAAAAAAAAAAAGTAATAAATAAATAAATGGTTTTCGACAAAAAGAAAATGGAAAAGAAAAAAGAAAACTGCCTATAAATAGGATTTCGTTCCAACAGCAGAGTACGAACACACAGCACAAATATATCAATCAATCAATCAAACCCTCGAAATATATACAATGGCTTCTTATTCCTATGCAACCTTTTTGATGTTTTTGTGCGTAGCGATGGTGGCATTAACAGCGCCATCGGCAGCTAATACAGTGACCACAGTGACCTTGAATGGCGCCCTTGTTTGCGCCAACACGGGAACGCCCGTCGTGCAGGGCGTCATAGCTTCATTGCTATGCGGCCGATCTACCATAGTCCCAAGAGGTGTTGTGTTGACTGCAACCACTTCAGCCACCGGAACGGTCAGTGCTTCCGTGAATGTTGGTCCCCGCACAAGAACTGCTATCGAGTCGCCTCTGTGCCTGCTTCTTCTCCCGCCACAAGCCTGTCCCGGTAGTCCCATTGTAACGCTAGGGGCTACCGTTACTGTTGGTAGATCTGGAAATACGCGTACCGTCACCCCAGCGTCCCAAGTAGGCCCTCTGCCCAATCTTCCAATATCAACCTAAACTTGTATGCATGCAATGCATGCATCCCTATATACTATTATGTTCTTCTCCGATCCGATCCGATCCGCTTTATATATATAACTATCTAGCTATATGTGTTTTTCAATTTCTAAATAAATTTGCTTTCTTCATCACTCTGTGGCTATGTACACAAGCTTTGAGTGATGGAAGGAGCAGAATGTAAGAAGCCTTAGAGGCTATATCCTATATGTGTATGTTTCCTTTTTATCTTTAGTTTTAATTTATCAAATAAAAGGGGGAGAATAATTTAAGCTTTATTTATTATTACTGCTTACTTTACTTTAATGAGTTATTCCTTATTGTTTTCTCCTATCAAAACATCACATATTCATGATGACAAACGCAATTAACATCACAATGCAGATATCTAATTATCTGGATGACATTCTAAAAGTTTTAAATTATAATTTGGGAAAAGGGTCAAATAAGCCCTCCAACTATTGCTAAGAAGTCAATTAGGCCCTCCAACTATTTTAAGAAGCAATTACACCCCTAAATAATGTATTTTGATGCAAAGAAGTCCAAATACAGGTAAATGACCTGTTATCCCAGGTCATCGCAAATCCGGCGACACTCCGACGTATTTTCCAGCGAAAAAGTGACCGGCGACCGGCGAACGGTCGCCGGTCACGGAGACCCCTCCCGGAGAAGGCAACCCAGAAATCTGGGTTGCCTTCTCCGGTCCTCGACCAGAGAAGGCAACCCAGATCTGGGTTGCCTTCTCCATGGTGGCCTTCTCGGCCGGAGAAGGCAACCCAGTGTCGAGGACCGGGGGTCTCCGTGACCGGCGACCGTTCGCCGGTCGCCGGTCACTTTTTCGCCGGAAAATACGTCGGAGTGTCGCCGGATTTGCGATGACCTGGGATAGCAAGTCATTTACCTGTATTTGGACTTCTTTGCATCAAAATACATTGTTTAGGGGTATAATTGCTTCTTAAAATAGTTGGAGGGCCTAATTGACTTCTTAGTAATAGTTGGAGGGGTTATTTGACCCTTTTCCCTTATAATTTTAAAGTTATTTAGCATTTGTCACTGTAAAGTATAACCGTAAATATAGGATTTGAGAAACGAATGAGCTGAGTGAAACAATGATTTATTATTAATTTGTTGTTTTATGTTGTAACACTACTAAAACTGTAATCATAAGAAATCCTAAAATGAGCTCTCTTTTTAATTACTTGGACCTGACAATTTTCGATAGGATTTGATGATGGTCCTGCTGCCAAAAAAGACTAGGGGAGGGAAGGGATGAATAAACTTTATAACTTAAAAACATTTAGCGAAATGATCTCCGGAATACAGATTTAGGCCCTATTTGGTAAAATAGTTAGTTTATCAGTTAATTTTGTTTTATTTGACTACTAGTAATTGTTTGACTTAGTTAATAAAATCAATATAAGTGTTTGATTAATCAACTTTTTGTAATTTCAAAATGCTAAAATTTAGAAAATTGCTCAAAGCAATTTTTAATTAGCTTTTTTTATAAAAGAAATTATACAAAAGAGCTATCAACTAACACTCCAATAGTTAATTTACCAAATACATTTCTACAATTCTACAATCAACTCAATCAACAAATAGCAATTTACTAAACATGGCCTTAATAAGTTAACTTCTATGCATAACAAAATTAAATAGTTATGTTGACACTCTAACTATCTAGTCAAAGTCAAAGCTACTTTAATAATGAAATTAAAGATGCATAGCGGAAATAGTTGTTAGGAATAAGTAAAATTAGATTTTGATGTGGCAAATCGTAAATTAGGGTAAATGTTAATGTTAGAAATAAATATATTAATTAGATTTAGATAAGACAAAACCAATCTTAGGCAAGGATTTTGTACCCCAAATTTTTAGCCTAAGTATAGTATTAAAGATTTTGTTCGTTGCAAAATTGTCCAAGTATTGGAGTACAAAGGGAGTTCAACTGATGGTCCTGATTTAAGATGGTTAAAGTCCAAATGGGAATGAATAGAATTTTAAGGATTTTTAACGTAAAAGAGAATTTGCTCAAAACTTTTCAGTCTAACTTCAATTTTCAATACTTCCCGTAAGATAATGTTGATCACTTAATTTATAGTCAAACTTTTTTTTTACATGTTAAACAATATTGCACAATGGAATAAAATTAAAGAGCTTTTAAGAAAAATGTAATGTTTTAATGAAGAGAAATTATGGCAGTAAAGTAGATTGCATAAAGTAAAGACACAAGAAATATATAGTGGTTTAAAAGTGATGTAACCATTCTAAATCACTCTTCTCCTATTGTCTAGGAGAAAATTCACTACAATATAAATTATATGCACCCTACAATCATAGTTGATGGGGATATTGGCGCAAATTATGTTGTGGAAACGTGTTCACCATGCACATAGTGAACATAGGGGTAGATCTATAATTTCTATACTGTAGATTCATATTTTTATTTTTATTTTTATTTTTGAAAATGTAGATTCATAATATTTTTTTCATTGTTAGTTGTTACAGATATTATGAATCTACAGTATAGAAATTATGAATCTACAGTATAGAAATTATGAATCTACAGTATAGAAATTATGAATCTACAGTATAGAAATTATGAATCTACAATATAAATGTTATGAATCTACGATATAAAAATTATGAATCTACAGCTTAGAAATTATGGATCTATCCCGTTAACAACATATGAAAAACAAAATTATGAATCTACGTTTTCAAAAAAAAAATTTATTAATCTACAATATAGAAATTATGGATCTAGCACTGTGTTCACCATGCACATGGTGAACACGTTTCCACAGCATAATTATTGGGGATATTGGTTATGGGCTCAAGATTTATTTGGACTTGCATTATTGGGCGGGGAAATGATGGCTGAAGTGGGCCGAGAAGACAAGGGGACTAGGTGGATCGGATCGGGAGAGGGGAAGGTGTCGCCGCCGGTGGGCAGGGAAGGGGCCGCCGACTAGGGCGATGGCCCTGGCCAGTGACGATGAGCCCAACGCGCCTGGGGCGCGGCTGTGCATGGTGGTTGCGCACCCCTTTGCGGGGTGTGACGGTGGAACGAGACCTGTATGTGGTTGGCCGGCGGCGCAGGCAGCCTCGCGGCCTACCGCGGATGGAGCAGTGCCCCCGGCTGGCCTCGACGCGACCAGCGCGCCTGATGCGCCTCTCCGCGCCCTCCTTGCGCCCCCGTTCCGGTTGGTGCAGTGTGGCGTGGTGGTCGGGGGTGGTGTGGGGTAGTGACGTGCTTTGAGACGTGGGGCACGTGGTGTTTTGGGATGAATTGTGATCGTGGAACGTACACGTGGACGGTGTAGGGTGAGGCTGGTTCACTATAAAAGGGGCTCTGGCTTCCTAATCAGGGACATGTCTGAACGCGACAAGCACTATAGTATAGTGGTTTTGGTCTTGTACTCTCAAGTTTCACTCATGTGTTGAATTTAGAAACTTGTATTTATATAAGAACTATTTATATAGGACACTAGTTTTTTACGCGCATTGCGCGATTAGGATAATGCCCAATATTTTTTTTTTAAATAAGTACTTTAAAGTATATCAAAACAAGATTATATTGAAATTGTCATAGAGGTGAAACTTTGGAAGAATGACCAGGGATCGAGTCTCACCAGCGGCAGTGTGGGAGCAATCTCTCAAAGTGAGGGGGGCTCCTTGTGCGCAGTGAGCAGCGGTCTAGCCTCTATGGTTCATGTTCAGTTGAGTCACCATGATTTACATCTTCCCAAATGCTCTGTCGGGCCGGGGTTAGGGTTCAACCTTTTGGAAGAATATTGAAATTGTTCATGCATAGATAATTGATTGTTAAATTTGCGTATTTAAATAGGCAATTCTAAGTTTACAAATGCAAAATAAAATAGTCAAGATTGATTATAATTGTCAATAAAATAATTGTATAGATATGGCTGAAACTAAATAGGGACATAAGGGAGATCAAATAAAAATTAGGGCATAAAATATTAAATATATATTAATATTGAAAAGCTAACTGCTGATTGCCAAACAAGGACATTGCGAGTTAGTTTCCCACTTCAATTTGTTGTGTGATTTGAATACTCTTTTTCTCAATAAATCCCTCAAGTAGTTAATATGATTGGCTTAATTATATTTTTTCTTATTTTTTTAAAACTATTATTATTATTATTATTATTATTATTATTATTATTATTATTATTATATGTATACCCTTAGGTCATTTTACATGTTAATCTAAACAGCTAATTTTTTCAAATATCTTTTTACCAACCGTTGATATAATTCGCTGGTCAAATTCGTTAATATAATCCGTTAACGCTAACTGCTAACTGCTAATTGTCAAACAAGGACATTAAACTAGTTAAACTAACGCGAGGTAGTTCTCACTTCAATTTTTGTGTGATTTCAATACTCACTTTGTCAACAAATCCCTCAAATAGTTAATATGATTGACTTTATTAATTATAATTTTTTAATTTTTTCATGGTATTAATAAAATACTTGGTAAATAAATATATAACATTATTTTGTATTATAAATTTGATATTTAATTAAAAAAAATATAATAGACAATGTAGTGAATATAATCAATTGATGAATTTGAATGTAAATAATTTTTACATTGAAGAAATATAAAGACAATATAACTAATAAAATTATTTCTCTTAATTAATTTATTGATAATGAATAGTTTTTTTTTTTTTTTTTAATAAAGACATTGTAGGGACAATGTAGCAAATATAATCAATTGATGAATTTGAATGTAAAGAATTTTTATATTGGAGAAAAATAAATACAATATAACTAATGACATTATTTCTCTTATTTAATTTATTGATAATGAATAAATTTTTTGAATAAAGATATTGTAGACACATAATTCTAAATTAAATAAATGCATATGTATTATTTTCTGTTGTAGCTACTAAATTATTATTTAATTTAATAAGAGTAAAATAGAGTACTAATTATGCCAACTTTGATTGGAATGAGGTTCGAACCTAAGACCTTTCTTATATTGAAATCAATGAGTTAGTTAACGGTGAACTAACAGAAATTAACGGAAAAGTTAACGGATAATCATATTCATTAAGGATAAATTAGGAAATCTTAAGAAAAAAATAAAATCTGATCAATCTGAGCCATTCATTTGATTAAAAATTTGACCGCCATTTTTTCTACCCATTATAGGCCTAACTCTCTTGGACTCTTATTAGTATATATATATATATATATATATATATATATATATATATATATATATAGTAGATGTTTATCATAGATATTTAAATTGTATTAACAAAATTTCCAGCTTAAATTATGAGAAATCTTGTTAATTTTTCTCGTCTTAGTATATATACGAAAAACTTTGAGTGAAAACTTAAAGTCCTACTCCGTCCAAACCTATGTTTCCGATTATATATGGATAGATGGACTCTCTTCTATTTTCATCTTTTCATTCAAGCTACAAATCCTACAATTTTAACTCTAACCCGGAGCAACTCCAACAGGCAGCAAGCTAACAACAATATTCACAAATATACTCCTACATATATATTCTCTATATACTTACACATCTCCCCACTTTTTATTTTTACTATATACTAATAGAAGCCAATAAAGTTAGGCCTATAACCAGAACTAAAAAATGTCCGTCCATTTATTTATTTAATGAAATGAATGATTCAGATTATTTTGATTTTAATTTTTTTTTTTTACTTTACCTTCAATTATATTATTTTCTTCACTTAAATAACCTCGCATTCCGTTGGTATAAACTTTAGTAACGGAATATTCCGTTAACTATTTATTATTCTTAATATAGTCATTGATTTCTATAAGAAAAGTCTTAGGTTCGAACACCATCCCAATCAAATTTTGCATAACTATTAAACATATACTACAAATATATTAGATCATATTAAAAAATACAAAAAAAAATTAAAAAATTAAAATGAACTTTGGTCAAATAATTAGCTCGACTAAATACGTACAAAGTATTCAAAGTTGAGCATCAAAGATTATAAATAAGAAACCTTGAAAATAATTTTCTTATATTTAAAAAAAAAAACAAATTTTGGTCAAGTTATTTTCTTTTGGTTTGTTTCATTAATCTTCTTTTAATTATTTAGAATAAGACTCAAAATACAATAGTTATGCTGTGCAACTGAATGCACCATGCGCATGGTGCATACGATGCAAAACGACGTTGTTTTGACTAAAAACGCGCGTCCCACTTAAAAAATAAAAATCCAGGTTCGATTCTCGGCAATAGCATTATTGTGGATATATAGTTATGAATTTCTGGATATATAGTTATGAATTTGTGGATATATAGTTATGAATTTATGGATATTTAGTTCATTCACTATGGATATTTAGTTCATTCATTGTAGATATTTATTTCATTCATTCACTGTGGATATATAGTTATGAATTTCTGGATATATAGTTATGAATTTATAGATATTTAGTTCATTCATTGTGGATATTTAGTTCATTCATTGTAGATGTTTAGTTCATTCATTCACTGAATCACTGTGGATTTAGTTCATTCATTGTGAATTTTTACTTCATTCATTCACTGTGGGAGTTTTTTTGCACTTTTAGTCCCATGACTACAGTGGCACTGGCAGAATTGATCCACGACTTTTGAACCTTGCAATTTTAGTCCACGACTATTGATTTTTTTGCAAAAATGGTCCTTCCGGTCACTTTTCCGTCAAAATTTCACCGGAAAAAAAAAAATTCTCTATTTTTAGCCCGGTTAAAATTGACATTTTACTTAGCTCAAAAAATTAAAAGAAAAAAATTGATATTTGACTACATACAATATTACTGGGCTACATACTACTGCCCCAGGCGGCGGAGTACATGTACCACTCCAATGCTGCTGCCGGATAACCCACTCCAATGCTGCTGCCGGATAACCCAACTAGCCCGGGGAACGCCACGGCCGCTCCGTCGCTTACTGACAGCCCTTCCTGCTCCAGGAACTCCGCCGCCTAGGGCAGTAGTATGTAGCCCAGTAATATTGTATGTAGTCAAATATCAATTTTTTTCTTTTCATTTTTTGAGATAAGTAAAAAGTCAATTTAAACCCGACTAAAAATGGAGAATTTTTTTTTTCCGGTGAAATTTTGACGGAAAAGTGGCCGGAAGGACTATTTTTGCAAAAAAATCAATAGTCGTGGACTAAAATTGCAAGGTTCAGAAGTCGTGGATCAATTCTGCCAGTGCCACTATAGTCGTGGGACTAAAAGTGCAAAAAACTCTTCACTGTGGATATATAGTTATGAATTTATGGATATATAGTTATGAATTTATGGATATATAAAAATGCTATTGCCGGGAATCGAACCTGATTTCTTCTTTAAATGGGACACGCGTTTTTTAACCAAAACGACGTCGTTTTGCATCGAATGCACCATGCGCATGGTGCATTCGATTGCACAGCATAATTTGCGCTCAAAATAATACTAGGATCATAGGAATGTTCTAAAAAAGAAAGATTAAATATGACAAAAAATTAAAGGCACAAGTGTCAAATAGGCCATCTACTACTGCGAAGTGCTCAATTTCCACCACGAACTAAATTAAGTGTCAAATAGATCCATCTACGAGTTAAATTTGTTTAATTGGCTTTTTTTACAGGTTAATAACATGTTACCTATTTAATTATTAAAATAAATAAATAAAATAAAATAAAATAAAGAATACATCCACCAGCTGTCCTCGCCGGACAGCCGGTGGCTGCCATTTCAAAGACAGCCGTGGCTGTCCGGCTGTTCGACTCATAATATTATAACTACACGTACAGAATCTAACAACAGCAGGTACAGATGGAATGTGTCAATTATAGATACAGAATCTGACTTGATCATTGCTGACACATAATTTGATAACTATAAATACATAAATTATCAACTGCAAGTGCAAAATGTATTAACTATAGACACAAAATCTGAAGTTTATTTTTGGACCAAGATCTATAATAGAAGGTAGACCTGCTTGGTCCACGGTATAATTTGCGTTATTCTACTTCCAATTGTCAATGATTCATTTATACGGATGTAGAAGTAATAATAAATTACCGAAATTATAATTTCAAATTAAATGTTGTTTGGACCAAATATATAATGCCTCATTAAATTCTGATGTACGATACATTGAATGTCTGGACCAACTACAATGCCTACCTAAATCCTAAAGTACGATATTTAGAATATTAATTTTTTTAAAACACTTTGATTCCTATGTAAAACAATAACTGGGTGTTTGGTTGGAGGAATTTTAAATTTCCTTCCCACTTAATTCCCAGTTTCCCACCTAATTTCAAAGGCCATTAAATTCCGTAGTTTGGTTGGAGGGAATTGCAATTCCCCCATTTTCATGGAATTAAAATCTCATGTCCCCCCGGAATTTTAATTCCTGGGAAAAAAAGATAGTGATGAGTCAAAATTATCCCTTTCTTTTTTAACCTAAAATTAATGTCTAACAACAATAAGGGACATTTTTGACTTTATACTACTTATTCCTTTTCAATTCCCATGTATACCAAACATTGGAATTGCAATTCCCAGTAATTCTATTCCTGTCAACCAAACAGTGAAATTTAAATTTCCACTTTATTCCCAGTAATTCAACTCCCATGGAATTACGATTCCTTTCCCACATAATTCCCCCCTCCAACCAAACGCCCTGTAAGTGGTACAAATTTGACAATTTTTTCTGGAAAAATACTTGGTGTACTCCCATTTTAAACTCTCATCTTGTACTCTCTCTCACATGCTCTTGATGTAGACATTTTTCTATAGACCCACATGATAAAAATAACCAATCCTGGTTTGCCACCTCAGGGAGTATAAATGAGGGAGTAGAATTTTGGGAGTCTATGTAGTAGAACTCTTTTTCAGTGAACTATGAAAAAATGTATATTTTTAATATACTGAAGATACATTATTTGAGTATCAAATATATATTATTTAATAGTATATAAAATAATATACATTCAGTACTCAAATAATATATACTTCTAAATAATATACCTTCAGTATATAAATAATGTATTTTTTTAATCAAAATAATATATCATTAGTATATTAAAAATATAATTTTTTTCCCGATCTACACAAGTCCATGGAATAATGATTGTACAAATTTTATGTAGTTTTATTTTATGATTTCATGACTAATAAATAATAATCCATTTTGAAATGTTTATGATTATTTGAAGCCAAAAATATAAAAGGATAGGAGCTTAGAAAAAAGGGTCTACCACCGGCCACATACAATTGACATTTATTCTCAGGGACCATAATACAAAGTATTAACAAATTAAATAGTAATTAATATAATTTACACTTGCACAGTACAATTTGCATCTTGAACATATATACACTTCAAGCAAGTAACAAAAAAATTAGAGGTTTTCATGGAAAATCACATATAAAGCAAAACCAAAAGAGTATGAAAAAAGGTGATACAATAAAAATATCTCCCCTATACTTATAATTGAGAGCTGTCATTTGCCCTTTGAAAAATGGCACCCCCAGACATTGATCTCAAATCTTGTGGTTCAAATTTTTTTATTTAAGTTTTGATTTATTTTTTGTTTTAATTGACCTCACTTTTTATAAAATTTACAACTTTGACATTATGATTGTTTTCTTAAATTCTTCGCCTTTCCCGTTGTCTTCTTCTTTCTCCAACTATTCATATCACCATTTAGGGAAAAATTAGCAACCGCTCCATCCATTCTTTTTATCTCATCTGCTCACAGGAGCTCTCTATCAATCAGTGATAGCAAGTTGTAGGGTTTCGTTGATTGGTTCGTTTTATATAGAGATTTTTTTATTTTTTACATTTGTGGAGTCCAATTATAATTGAGGTGTGATTCAATTATAATTAACATTAAATACAAATCAAGATCTCTTTATACGCATAATATTATATTTTAAAGGTTTCATCTAATTTTAGTATTTAATGAATTTAGAACTTTGTACGTATTTTTTAGCTTGTATTGTATGTATTGTATAAACTCAACAATCTTTTCATACATAAATATAAATAAATAAATAAATAAATATATATATATATATATATATATATATATATATATATATATATATATATATATATAGTGAAAGGTTCCCGTGCATTTGTTGCTTCCCGTGCGGATGTGCGGTGGATTAATGTGCGTGAGATTTGTACACAATGTGCGTGAGTGTTGTGTTTAATGTGCCTGAGATTTGTACTTAATGTGCGTGAATGTGTAAAATGCAGCAGAAAATATTGATGTCAGCTTCTTCCCCATCCCAGTAGCCATTTGCCCCTCCCTGATGATGATGATGTGGAGGCGGGCTATGGTGATTAAGAATTATGAGAATAATACAATAGAAATATATTTTAAAGGTTTCATCTAATTTTAGTATTTAATGAATTTAGAACTTTGTACTTATTTTTTAGCTTGTATCGTATGTATTGTATACGTGCAAATTTTACTGTGCTAAAGGTTTCATCCACACTTAGCTACTGTGCAAATTTTACTGTGCGTGCGTCATTTATATAAACATTTAACTGCACTGAAGGTAGCTGATAATCCAGAATCCATGGCCAAATTGAAGGAAGAAGTAACAAGAAGCTTGGGCGTTAATGTGCGTGAGTTTCTGTTCTGCTTCTTTCTGAGCTCGTAATTCTGAAATACTCACGCACATTAAGTACAAATCTCACGCACATTAAACACAATACTCAGACACATTAAATACAAGACTCACGCATATTAACATGACGCACATTAAGTACAAATCTCACGCACATTGAGTACAAATCTCACGCACATTAAGTATAAACCTCACGCACATTAATCCACCGCACATCCGCAAGGGAATAAACAAATCCACCTGATCCCTTCCATATATATATATATATATATATATATATATATATATATATATATATATAAACTTATTTTTGGGCATTACAAAAATAATTAAAAAAATAAATCAATTAACATTTTTTATAATATAAAAAAAAATAGAATTTTTAATATAATAAATGCTGGGCCAATACATGGTTACATTTTTTTTTTTTTGGTCCAAAGCTAACCCACTGTTGCAGCCCAATATCTAAAATCCATTAAGCCCGGCCATAAATATTGGTTAATTTGTCCCGGGCAAATTATTGTGTTGACCATGACCCACACAGTGTTGTGTGGACCATAACAAAAAGTACATTTTTAATATATTTTTAATGTATATTATTTGTGTACTGAATGTACAATATACAATATAATGTACACTCAATATACAAATAATGTACATTCCCTGAATACAATGTACATTTTTAATATACTGAAAGTGCATTATTTTTGTACTGAATGTACATTATTTTACAGTATACAAAATATGGTCCACACAATAATAATTGTTTTTCCCGCCAATATTGTTGCTTTTTTTTTTTTTTTTTTTTTTTTTTTTTTTTTTTTTTATCTACTATCTACTATACTAATAAGAGCCCAAGAGAGTTAGGCCTATAATGGGTAGAAAAAATGACGGTCAAATTTTTTAATCAAATGAATTGCTCAGATTGATAAGATTTTAGTTTTTCCTTAAGATTTCCTAATTTATCCTTAATGAATATGATTATTTGTTAACTTTTCCGTTAAATATTATTCGTTAATTTCTGTTAGTTCACCGTTAACTTACTCATTATTTCAATAAGAAAGGTCGTAGGTTCGAACATCATCCCAATCAAATTTAGTATAATTAGTACTCTATTTTACTCTTATTAAATTAAATAATAATTTAGTAGCAACAACAAAAAATAATACATATGCATTTCTTTAATTTAGAATTACGTGTCTGCTATGTCTTTATTCAAAAAAATATAAGAGAAATAATTTCGTTAGTTATATTATATTATATTTATTTTTCTCCAATATGAAAATTCTTTACATTCAAATTCATCAATTGATTATATTCGTTACATTCTATTATCTATGCATGAACAATTCCAATATAATCTTGCATACCTTAATATACTTTAAAGTATTTATTTAACAAAAAAAAAAAACATTGGGCATTATCCCAATCGCACAATGCACGTAAAAAACTAGTAGTAAAGATAAATGTCAAAGATATATAGGTGATCGTCAGAGACATTGTGTTCGGATACAGGTGAGCGGTGCTCAACGGAAGCAACAACAACAACAAATAATATACCTTTATGTTCAATACACAAATAATATACTTTTAGTATATTAAAAATGTACATTTTATCGTAGTTGACAAACAAAATTTGACAAATTTATACCACTTGTTCTTCTACCTATCAATCAAATTGGGTAATTTTCTAAACATCGTACATTAGGATTTATTGAGGCATTATATAATTTAATGAGGTATTATATATTTGGTCCAAACAACATTTAATTTGAAATTATATATAATTTCTGTAGGTTATTTTTACTTGTCATGTACATCCATATAACTGAATCATTGACAATTGGAAGTAGAATAATGATGATGGTGATGTAAATACTTATATGCTACAATTGAAGGACTGTAGGAACCCCATTCCGCCCAGTTTTGACTTTTCATAACTACTAAAGCACAAAGAGTCAAAGATTGCTTCTGTTGAGGCTTAAACCGACAACTTCTCATATGAGAAAGTAACTTGGTGCCACTAGACCACTAGGTTATTGGCATATGCTGATATGCATGGTATTTTAATTACGTACATACTGTTAACATATATTTTAAATGATTTATTATCATTCTCTATTATAGCAATTGTCATTGATAAATTCTCAAAACAAAATAAAAAAAAAATCAATAACATCATTGTTGTGGATGAAAAACAAGTACTACTCCACTTTATTACTCTTACTAAATTAAATAAATTAGTAGCTACAACAAAAAATAATACATATCCATTTAATTAATTTTGAATGAGATGTCTATAATGTCATTGCATGATGCTGCCCTCTATATTACAACCAGTAATCCAATTGCACATGACACAATACCTATAAAAAGAAGATGACAAGTATGAATATGAAGACAATGACAATGCTACCCAAAAGATAATTATAAAGACTCAAAGAAATTTAAACAAAAAGAAGCTAAGTATTTATTTAGAATATCGTTTTTAGATTAAGTATTCAGAATAACGTTATTACAAAGTTGCAAACATTTATTTTGGTGACAATTATAATCAATCTCTCATATATTATCTTGTATTTATATAATTTGAATTTGAATTACTAATTTAAATAAACAAATTCAACATTCAATTACTTATGCATGAACATCTCATATATAATCTTGCATTGATATACTTTGAAGTACTTATTTAAAAATAATCATTGACCATTATCATATTTGCGCAATGCGCGTAAAAACTAGTATATGCAATAATATTAAATTAAAAATATAATATTTAGGGGTTGAAGACATCAAGAGTTATTAGTTATATATGAGTGAAAGTGTAAAAATTATGAGGAAGTCAAAAGATAAGAATCAATGAGATAGTTTCTGAGGAGATTTTAGCTAATATTAATATCAATATAAATTTGCAATGGAATTCTCTATGAAAATTTTCTAGTGTAAAAGTAAATTGCAACAAAAATTGTACTGAAAATATCTAATAATTTTTATATAATAGTTTGCAATTAATGTAACAAATTAGTTATGATTAAACCATTAATCATATTAGATTCAGAATTAATATTATTCTTCTTCATATTAGGTGCTTTACAATTAGCCGACTTGTGACCCATATTCTCACAATTGAAGCATTTCTATGGAATTACTTCTCATTATTATATTCTTGAAGTCATTCTAACTCGGAGGCAACAAGTGAATAACAAATTCCACTTGAAAGGTTTCACTCACGACTATTCCTTCGTCAAGCATCTCATTGATGATCATTTTAATATCTTCAACTTGACTTAGGAGAATCCTAGAATCCAACATCTTGTAATCAAGGAATTGGCTGACGACAAATTTCTTTGCCTTAGCGCCATCACTTTAATACTTCATGTCCAAAGATTCCCATAACTCTTTAGCTAATTTTAGCTTACCGTATGCACTGTACAACGAGACACACAAACCTTTCAAAATGTAATTTAAGCATAGGAAAACAAAATATTTTCAAACCTTTATTTGGCTAACAATTTGAGTGTTAGACTCATGTACTTTTCCACTGGGAATCATCTAGGTCAAGAGCCATGACATGTCGAGAATCACTAGGTTGAACAACATTTTAGGTTGTCACCCTTTGAAATTCAACTCCTTGAATTTGTTGGATTATGGAAAATACACAGAGTGATGAATGGAAGCTAAACCGAACGAAGGAAGAAAGGAGAACATTGTGTTATTCATAGTATCAAACCCTCATTACAGCAGCTAAAAGAATAAAAAGGATGAAAGCTTTCGAAAAACGGTTATAACAGATTTTATGGTGTAAAGACAAGAATGCCACTTGAAGAGTAAAGACAGGAAAGCCATTGACTTCCCTTGTGACTGCATCAACCTCCAACACATCCAAATCTGTCAGTAGATAGTGCAACCATTGTATTTCAGACACAGTAGAAGCCAATGCTCTGTATTCAGCCTCAGATGAGGATCTTGAAACAGTTGCTTGCTTCTTAGTTCTCCAAGAGATTAAAACTTTCCCAATGTAGACACAGTAGCCAGTTATAGATTTTTTGATTTCTGAACGAGTAGCCCAGTCTGAATCAGAAAAGCCTTGTAGCTTGAGATTAGTGTTGGAAGGATAGAATAGGCCCTTTCCTGGAGATCCTTTTAGGTACCTAAGGACCCTATGAGCAGCTGTCAAGTGAATATTTGTAGGTTTGTCAACAAATTGACTCAAATGCTGAACTGAATGTGAGATATCTGGTCTTGTGTTGGTTAGATATAGGAGCTTGCCAACCAACTTTCTGTACACCTCTGGATCAGTAAGTGGGACTCCTTCTTGGCTATTCAACTTTTGTCTTGTAACTGCAGGAGTTTTAGTAGGTTTAGCCTCCAAGAAACCATTGTTTTTCAAAATTTCCAGGGTATACTTCCTTTAGCAGATATTAATGCCATCAGAAGTCCTTAGAGCCTCAATTCCCAAGAAATAATTCAAATGGCCAAGATCCTTTATCTTGAAGGCCTTATCCAGAAACCTTTTTAGTTCATTGATCTGTGATGATTCCCAGCCACCAATATGTCATCCACATAAATGAGTAGAGAAGTGAAAGAATTTCCTGAGGTCTTGGTGAATAAAGAAGGGTCTGCTGTGGATTGATGAAAACCAATCATCATTTAAACCTTCGAGAAACCATATCACCTGATCATCTTCTCTATCTTTTCGTATCTTACTCATGAGTGTACAAGAGCACCTAGGCACACACATACATACATACATGGTCTCATTGCGTTTAATCGTTCCCATAGGACATTGCACTTTGTGAAATACTCATTGATAGACATACTGCCTTGCACATTCTTATAGATCTCATTCTGAACTTCTGCTATTCTGTGTGAATCAGCTTATGAATATCTTTTCTTCAGAGTTGTCCAGATCTCTTCTGCTACTTCAAAATACAATACACTTTCCGCTATGATTGGATTGATAGACTTCAAAATCCAAGAGCAGACAATGTCATTTCATCTTTTCCAGATTGCATACCTCGGATCAGCTTCGCCTGGACACGCAATGGTTCCATCCACGAATCTGAACTTGTTCTTCACACCTAAGGCCATCTTCATAGATCGGCTCCAAGATGCATAGTTGCTTTTGGAAAGAGGAGGAGATACTAGCGTCTGATTGGGATTCTCCGTGATGTGGAGGTACAGAGGATTATCGAAGTCCTCTGTTCGATATAGATGGCTGCGATTTGCAGCGGTTTTGCTAACCGAAGGAGGAACTGTGGCGTCTTCTGTTGACGTTCCTTCACCCACTCCGGGATCTATGACGACGACGGCGGCATTGCTACGGTGAAGCTCTGATACCATGTCGGATTATGGAAAATACACAGAGTGATGAATGGAAGCTAAACCGAACAAAGGAAGAAAGGAGAACATTGTGTTATTCAAAGTATCAAACCCTCATTACAGCAACTAAAAGAATAAAAAGGATGAAAGCTTTCAAAAAATGGTTATAATAGATTTTATGGTGCAAAGACAAGAATGCCCCTTGAAGAGTAAAGACAGGAAAGCCCTTGACTTCCCTTGTGACTGCATTAATCTCCAACAGAATTTCCAAGGTCTTTCAACCACGCCATTTGGTACTGTCACAAAAACCTACATCGTAGAGATATACCCTTGGGTGCCTCCACCAGTCTGTGCACAAATGTTCACTATGATTTCCGATTGTGCAACATCATTGCTGCTCGGACCATTTGAATGTGCACCACGATTAACATTCACAATTTCACTAGCTAACAACAATAGTGAAAGCCACCGACTTATTCATAAAGATATAGATTGTTTTTAAGATTGTAAGGTATGTAATAAGTCGATTCACCATATATATAACGAAAATAGGATTTTAAAAATTTACAATAATAATCCCAACCGCGAGAAATGTGAGCACATCGACTTTTTATCAGAAATGTTGGCAGAGTTTTTTTGTAAGAAAAGAGTTGAACAACATTCATTCATACCCATAGGTTCCGGCATATAGAGAACCTCTATATTATACAATTCAGATCAACTTCCCTCTGAAAGGGTTTTATATATATAGTGGCGCAAACTCACTTTCCAAAACAATGTAGGATATACAAGTACTTGCTTCAAGCCTTTCTACCTCCATTTTCCAACTCAAATAGGTCAACTTTGTGAATGCAATTTCCCATTCACCCATAATCCACTTTAGGCATCGATTTATTCGTCTCACTACACGAATTGAAGAATCTGAATCTACTTTAACCCAATCCAAAACAAAAATGGACCTCATATATATTTGTACCATAAAATAGCTAATATTTAAAATGCCAGTTTTAGGATAAAAATTCCAACATAATATATCAAAGCCACAGAATATATAATGAATACATAGTCTTATGATTATTTGTAGCCAAAAATATATATAAAAAGATCGGAGCTGAGAAAAAAGTTAAGTAAGGGTGTACCATATATATGCATGCACCAGCCGGCCACATGCATACAATTGACATTTCTTCTTCTTAGGGAGTAGGGACCAAATTAAATTAAATACTACTGTAATTAATATAATTTGCACTACTTAATTGGACAGTACAATTTGCAAGTTGAAGTGAAAAAAATTCAAACAAGTAATAAATAAATGAAAGGTTTTCATGGAAAAAAACAGTCTATAAATAGGATTTGGTTGCAAGTAGTGAGAACACACAACACAAACAATATAATCCATCATTTGAACTAATAATAATAATAATACTAATAATGGCTTCTTGTTCTTGTTCCTTTTTGGTGTTGGTATGCGTTGGTTTGATGGCAGCAAGCCTAACAGCCGGCAATACAGTGAACACGGTGGTGCTTAATGGAGCCCTTATTTGCCAACAGAATGGAGCAGCCGCCGCGGCTAACATAAGGGTTTCATTGGTGTGTGGAGATGATGATATCGGAACCGGTGTTGTGGTGGAAGCCACCACTACAGCGACCGGAACGATTAGTGCTACCGTGAATATTGGTCGGCGCACAAGAGATGCAATCTCGTCGTCTGAGTGCATACTTACAGCGCCGCCACAAATCTGCCCCGGTACTACTCCTGCCAATGCAGTGCTAGGGGCTACCGTTACTGTGACTAGGTCTGGAAATACGTTTACTGTCACTCCCGGCCAAATTGGCCCTCTGCGACAAGTGCCAATATCAACCTAAACTACCACGTATTGCACTACGCATGCATGCACCCCAATTCTATTCTTCTCCATCCATCTTATTATAAGTGTATTTTCATAATTAAGCTAAGTGTAATATAGTTCTTAATAAATTTGCTTTCTTCATCACTTGTTCTCATCTGTGGCTAGCCTATATATGCACACAAGCTGAGTGATGTGATGGAAGGAGTAAAATTTGATATATAAGCCTTAAAAGGCTATATATGTATCTGTCTTTTTTATTTCTATCTTTAGTTTTTATCAAATAAAATAAAGGAGAAGATAGATCGAATTTAAACTTTATTATTACTGCATGTACGTATTTTTATTTTCTCCTATTATCAAAATCCATGGACTGGCCTGGGTAGATTCGATAGTTAGTTTGACTACAAGACTTCATTTCTTAACACTACATACTCGGAAAGATTATATTGAAATCTTAACAAATTGGTTATGAAAAACTTTAATTAATTTAGCTCAAAGTTAATTAATGGACATCCATCAATAATGATACGTATAGTAGCACACTTAGCACAATTTGTAGTTTGTGCAAAAATATAATATTAAGAAAATGTAATAAAGTGTTGAAAGGTAGTTAAATTCATGGATAAAGTCAATATATATATAGAATTCACTCTTACTATAGGATAAGAGTGGAGTAAAAAAATTACATAACATTCAAACCACTATAAAAGTACTTGTCTGATTTACTAAGCTTCCATTTTAAATTCATGATATCTATTCTCGCTTACACTTGGATGAGAATAGTGATCGATCATTCAATCCGGAAAAGGATTACAATCGTAATACTAAAACAGATAAACTTACGTGAACTACTCCTATACAATAGGCTAGCCACAACACTACCCTATTGACTTATTCTAATGTTACAGGAATAACAATATTAATAATAACATTAATAATATGACTAACACTCCCCCTCAAGCACAAGGATGGTGCATAACCACATTGAGCTTGTCACGTAGAGTAGTGAACCGAGGGCCGGGTAGCGGCTTGGTGAAGATATCTGCTAGTTGATCCTTAGTGGACACAAAGTTGACTGTCATTTCCCCCGACGCGACTTTGTCCCGGACAAAGTGGTAATCAATCTCCACATGCTTATTCCTGGCGTGGAAAACTGGGTTGGCACAAAGATAGGTAGCCCCGAGATTCTCACACCAGAGAGTAGACGGCTCGCCATTATGAAGTCCCAACTCATGTAACAGCGATACAACCCATGTTACCTCGGCCGAGACATCTGCAAGAGCCACGTATTCAGCTTCAGTGGAGGAGCGAGCAACAATGCGTTGTTTCCTGGATAGCCAGGAAATGAGATTGGCTCCGAGAAACACAGTATATCCACTAGTACTCTTTCTGTCAACTGGACAGCCAGCCCAGTCTGAATCCGAAAAGGCATGAATAGCAGATGAAGTAGATACTGTCAGACGGAGACCGTAGGTCAGAGTTCCCTTAATGTGCCGTAGTACTCGCTTTAATAGACCCCAATGATCAATAGTCGGAGAGTGCATGAATTGACACAGTCGGTTGACAGCGTAAGCCAAGTCTGGCCGTGTAATCGTCAAGTACTGAAGCGCTCCAACTATACGACGATATTGAGTGGGATTGTCGAAGGACTCCTGAGTGGGTGAGACAGCCTGAGTAACAGCAGTGGGTGTAGTAAGCGGCTTGCAGTCGGTCATGCCGGCACGGACCAGTAAGTCATTCATGTAACGATGTTGCGAGAGCATCATGCCAGTGTCAAGTTTGACTGTCTCGATGCCAAGAAAGAACCCTGGAATACCGGGATCCTGGATCTTGAAGGTGTCAGATAAGCGATTAAGGAGAGTAGTGATCAGCGAAGCGTCATTACCCATCATGATAATATCATCCACGTATACAAGCAGGAAGACCCGAGATGTGCCCGCTGTGTAATAAAAGAGTGAGACATCCGTTTTAGACGGAAGGAAACCTGTAGAGAGTAAATAATCATGTAGCCATTTGAACCACGCCCGGGGGGCCTGTTTCAGGCCATACAAGGAGCGCTGAAGATAGCACACATGACCCGGATGTGTCGGGTCTTCATAACCTGGGGGCTGTTTCATGTAAACAGTCTCCGCAAAGTGCCTATTGAGAAAGGCATTGTGAACATCCAGCTGGCATAATGTCCAGTGATGAGCCACAACAAGAGAAAATAATAGGCACACAGTAGTCGGCTTAACAACTGGGCTAAAAGTGTCAAAGAAGTCCTCGCCAGCCACCTGGTTAAACCCTTTGGCCACGAGCCGGGCTTTATAGCGCTCAACTGAACCATCAGCATTCCGCTTGGTTCTGAACACCCATTTACACCCAATCACATTCATGTGGGGTTCAGCCGGTAATAATGACCAAGTGTTGTTGTGGAGGAGTGCATTAAACTCCTGATCCATGGCTTCACGCCACCGCGGATGACCAATGGCTTGGGAATAGCATGTCGGATCAGTGGTCGTGTGCAAAGCATGAAACTCTTCGCCCGTTCCCTTAATCATACGGCGGAGCCGCATTACATGATCTCGTATTCGAGCAGGAGCTTTGCGAACCCTGACTGCACGGGTTCTGACATGCCCTTCAATAGCCAAAGGTGGTGGTTCTTGAGCCAAGGGAACCAGACTGGGTGGTGGTCCCGGTACGGGCGTGGTTGACATAGTCTAAGTTAAAATGGGACTGGTCGCCCACGGTAGTGCCGGTGATGACTCCGAGATGATAACCTGTTTCTTAATGTCTGCAAAAGGAAAAACGTGTTCATCAAAGCGCACATGGCGACAGACATAGACTTTTCCAGATGTTAAGTCAACGCATCTGTAACCCCTATAGGACAACGGGTAACCTAAGAACACACAGGGTGCCGAACGATACTCTATCTTGTGCCTATTATATGGCCGAAGATAAGGGTAACAACGACACCCGAAGACCCGAAGGAATGTGTATGGAGGTGATGCTTTATGTAGTAGGCTGTATGGACTTTGAAACTGTAGAACAGAGGAGGGTAGATAGTTTATTAAGCAAGTTGCTGTTTCAAACGCGTAGTCCCAGTATTATAATGGGACTGAACCTTCAGCCAGTAGGGCCAATCCAGTTTCAACTATATGTCGGTTTTTACGTTCTACCCGCCCATTCTGTTCGTGCGTATATGCACATGACTGCCGGTGGTTTATACCGAGATTAACAAAAGTGTTATGTAGTTTGCGGTATTCCCCACCTAGATCTGATTGAATAGACTTGATAGAACGCAAGAATTGGCGTTCTACTATGACACGAAACGACTCAAAATTTTTATATATATCTGATTTTACCCGTAAGGGATAAAACCAGCAGAAACGTGAGAAGTCGTCTACAAAGAGTACAATATATCTAAAGCCACTAGATGAAATTACAGGAGAAGGTCCCCAAATGTCAGTATATAACAAATCCAACACATTTTTACTACTACCATAATCGTCGCCGCCGCCACCACCATCGCTACTAGCACCACCGCCACCGCCACAACCGCCGCCACCACCATCACCACCACCACCGCCGTCGTCGCCACCACCACCACCATCGCCACCGCCACTGCCACTGCCACTGCCACCACCATCACATATTTTGATAAGGGTATTTATGTCTTTTAAAACATATTTCATTTCTATTTCTTAAATCAACCAAATACTAGAATATAATTCCTAAAGTCTATTCCTTCCGCGAATCAAATAACAGAATACAATTCTTATTTTATTCATTGCCTATTCCATTCCTTATCGAATAGCATTCCTATTACCTCAAAATTCATTCCGTGAACCAAACATGATGTTAGAGTTAATTCCATCAAAGGTCCTTCGACTTTATTATCTTTTAAAGGTTTCATCTAATTTTAGCATTTAATGAATTTAGAACATTGTATGTATTTTTTAGCTTGTATCGTATATGTTGTATAAACCCAACAATCTTTTCATACATAAATATGAATAAATAAATAAATAAATAAAAATAAATAAATAAATAAATAAATAAATATATATATATATATATATATATATATATATATATATATATATATATATATATATATATATATATAAAAAACTTATTTTTGGGCATTACAAAATTTTTTAAAAAAAATCAATTAACATTTTTTATAATTAAAAAAAATAGAATTTTTAATATAATAAATGCTGGGCCAATACATGGCAATTTATATCGTGCACCAGGGTGCGCATTGCATTGTGTGCCCTGATGCAAAACAACGTCACCTTTCAGATTTTTATTTTTTATTTTTTAAATTTTAATTCGCTGGCCTGCGTTGGCGGTTAATTTTTTTTTTTTTAAAAAAATCTCATGTAAATAATTGTATACTATAATACACATAATTATATAAATGAATGTACATAATTGTATAACAAAATACACATATTTTTTTTAAAAGATAATACACATAATCTAACATAATACATAATACACATAAACTTTTAACATAATACACATAAAACTCTTAACATAATACACATAAATTTCCTGTTTCGAATGTACATAATTGTATAAAAAAAATGTACATAATTGTATAAAAAATGTACATAATTATATAAATAAATACACATAATTGTATAAACAAATACACATAATCACGTCAACTCCCTAAATAACTTACCAAAACGACGTCGTTTTGGGAGGCGCAGGGCTCACAGTGCTATGTGCGCCGTAGTGCAGGGTATAACAGTTGCCAATACATGGTTACATTTTTTATTTTATTTCTGACCTAAAGTTAACCCATTGTTGCAGCCCAATACCTAAAATCCATTAAGCCTGGCCATAAGTATTGCAGTTGTTATATCGTGGACCGCGGTGCATAATCAATTATGCACCACGCATCAAAACGACGCCGTTTCTTTAAGTAAAGAAACGGCGCGCTGTTAGTGTTAACGGAGTGACACTACAGTTTATCTAAATCGACACTGCCTCACGTATTATTTTTATATTATCAAATGAAACTGCAATTATATCAAAATGATACTGTAGTTGTGGTGAAATGAAACTGCAGTATATATAAAATGAAATTGAATAATATTTCATATATTTGAGTGTATATTGTACAATGAAGCTGTAATTATATCGAAATGATCATGTAGTTGCGTTTTAATGAAACTATAGTGTTTATAACATAAAATTAAATAACATTATCACATATTTGAGTGTAAAAATATTGAATGAAACTGTAGTTATATCGAAATGAAACTGTAGTTGTGTTGAACTGAAACTGCAGTGTATACAAAATGAAACTGAAGAACAAAGTTATTTTTGCAGAACGGCGCGAAACGGATTCCGTTTCTTTTCATTAAATAAAACGACGTCGTTTTTATGCGCGATGCATAATCGATTATGCACCGCGGTGCACGATATAATTTGCCTAAGTATTGGCTAATTTGTCCCGGGCAAATTATTGTGTGGACCATGACCCGCACAGTGATGTGTGGATCATAACAAAAAGTACATTAGTAATATACTAAATGTATATTATTTGTGTATTAAATGTACAATATACAATATAATGTACACTCAGTATATAAATAATGTACATTCCCTGAATACAATGTACATTTTTAATATACTGAAAGTACATTATTTTTGTACTGAATGTACATTATTTTACAGTATACAAAATATGGTCCACACAATTTGTGTAGACCATGGTCCACACAATAATGATTGTTTTTCCCGCCAATATTGTTGTTGCTTTTTTATAATAAAGATAAATGACAAAGGTATATAGGTGATCATCGGAGACATAGTGTTCGTATACAGGTGAGGGGTGCTGAACGAAAGCAACAACAACAACAACAAATAATATGCATTAATGTTCAATACATAAATAATATACTTTTAATATATTAAAAATGTACATTTTATCGTAGTTGACAAAAAAATTTGACAAATTCATACCACTTGTTCTTCTACCTATCAATCAAATTGGGTAATTTTCTAAACATCGTACATTAGGATTTATGGAGGCATTATATAATTTAATGAGGTATTATATATTTGGTCCAAACAACATTTAATTTGAAATTATATATAATTTCTGTAGGTTATTATTACTTGTCATGTACATCCATATAAATGAATCATTGACAATTGGAAGTAGAATAATGATGATGGTGGTGTAAATACTTACATATATATGCTAGAAGTGTAGAACTGTAGGAGCCCCATTCCGCCCAGTTTTGACTTTGTTATATGTTCATAACTACTGAAGCACAAAGAGTCAAAGATCGCTTCTGCTGAAGCTTGAACCGACAACTTCTCATATGGAAAAACAACTTGGTGTCACTAGACCACTAGGTTATTGGTATATGCATGATATTTTAATTATGTACATACTGTTAACATATTATGTATATTTTTTTTAAAAAAATAACATGATATGTATATTTAATTTATTTACAAGCTCATAATATATTAACTGAAAATACATAATGTGAATATTGTTCTGAACCAGGGTCCGTGGACCCTAGTCCATGTTATAACAATTTATTCAGGCAAATTATACCATGGATCAGAATCTACATTGCATTGTGGACCCTGGTTTATATATAACTTTCCGATTTCATACCTGCAGTTTACACATTCTGTACCTTTAGTCAACCGTTTTTGTACCTGTAAATAGAGTCATCAAAATGAGTTTAGCCCGCTAGGCTAGCCCGTCATGCCCTGCCAAAAAGGCCAGGCATGCTTTGAATTCTATGGCCCATATTTTGGCGGGCTTTTTAGCCGGCCCCTGCCAAAATGGCAAGCTTTGGCGAGCTGAGCTTGACGGGCCAGCGAGGGTTTGTCAAGCCCGCCTACTATGTATACATTATTAATATTACTATATATATACATCATTTATATATATATATATATATATATATATATATATATATATATATATTAATTTACTTTTTTTATAAACGAAAAATGTATTAGTAAGTGGTACAGTGTATAATGTATTTGTTATTGCCTTATATATTCACATATTATGTATTTAATTATTCATCAGGACTAATTCTATATTAGTTATTATTGTGTTCAACAAATTACGAATGCATTAATATATGTTAACAATGTTCAAATTATTTTAATATACACTTATTAACTTTTTCATATTAATTTTTATTTAAATTTAAAACTTTTTAAATTTGACAGACCCCCTCTAATGGGAATATGGGATAGTTATGCCATGGAACCGTGTTCACCATTCATGGTGAACACGGTCCCAACGGTAACAGTGCATCGTTATCTTTTTTTTTTTTTTTTTCCTTAATTAATCGCGCGACTTTTCTTCTTCATTTTCACATTTTGCGGTTTCATTTCCTCTTCGCGCAAGCTTCTTCAACATAATCTTATAAAAAGAAAATTCATAATTTCATAACTGCACATTCATAAATCCATGCCTGCACATTCATAATTGCATGGATTTATGAATGTGCAGTTATGAAATTATGAATTTTCTTTTATGAGATTATGAATTTTCTGTTATGAGATTATGAATTTTCTGTTATGAGATTATGAAATTACAGTACATTCATAATCTCATAACAGAAAATTCATAATCTGACCAAACGCGTGCCGTTAACACCACATTAGCGAAATTTATTTATTTTTTTCCCGTAAAAACGGCACCGTTTGGATCCGTGTTCACCATTCATGGCGAACATGTTTCCAGGGCATAATTTGCCCCTCCAATGCCCGCGGGCCTAATGCGGGGAGGCCTATTTTAGGCCCAAAGCTTACCCCCATCGGCATGTTTCGATAGCTCTACCTGTAAACAAATTGAAGGCATATCACATGTTAATTACAGACACATAAACTTTTAAATGCAGGTAAGGAATATATTAACTGCAAATACTTAACATGTTATGTGTCTGCAAATAACATTTTTGTATCTGTAATTAACATTTTATGTGTATGTATGTAGTTATCACATTATGCGTCTGTATTTATTATGTAATACTGTGTCTTCAATTTGTTTATAGGTATAGAAACCACAACTACAAATATAGAATGTCAGAATGTGTCAATTACAGATACATAATTTTTAGACCATGGTTCATAATGCAATATATATGAACGAACCTTGGTCCATGGTATAACAATGGTTAAATTCAATGCTTATTGTAATGGTATCCATTGCAAAAATATATTTGGGGTTGTTACAACTTTGCAATGGTTTAATCATAGTTAATTTGTTACAATAGTTCCAACATAACTATCACATGTTGCAAATTATTAAATATTTTCAGTAAATTTTGTTGCAATTTGTTTTTACTTTTTAGAATATAAAATTTTCATTGAAAACTCCATTGCAATTTTAATATTGATATTAATATTAACTAAAATTTCTTATGAGATTGTCTTATTGAATCTTATCTGTGAGACGAGTTAGACTTTTCATAAATATTATATTACACTTCCCTCATAGTTTTTAGACTTTCCTTCATAATTAAGTAAGTATTGAAGTATTCAACTCGTAAACATTACATTTTTTTATTTCAAATTATTAAATCCTTTTTCAAAATTATCACTACTACAAAAATGAAGATATAAGTATGACTTCCCACTACACTTTTAAATAAAAGTATGGTGTAAAATTGAAAAAAAAAAAAAATCAATGGCAAAAGCGTAAATAAATACATAAGCAAATGAACCACACACTATAAAATTATCCGCAAAGAAATAGTTCAAGTGTAAGTGAGAATAGATATCATGAATTTAAAATGGAAGCTTAGTAAATCAGAAAAGTACTTTTATAGGGGTTTGAAGGTTATGTAATTTTTTCACTCCACTCTTATCCTATAATAAGAGAGAATTCACTATATGCTATCTCCAATATAATTACAGTGAATCACAAAGCCAACATTTATTTATTTATTTTTTTTTTTAAGTGAACTTTATTAAGTAATAAAATGGCCTAAGCCAATAATCCAGAAAGGACTTAGGCCCCACATGGCCTAAATCCAACTAACTAATCTAAGTAAAGTAAATAAAACGAGATTACATAAAGAAGGCCCCCGGGGCTCTAACATAAACACCCCAAGTCCCATACTAGCTATTGCTAACTAGAATGCATAATAGAACATAAACCATCTGAATATAAATTCAAGCTAAGTAAACTGCGAAGCTGCTCCAAAAAATAATAAACGTGCAGCCCAACTGCTTCACGGTCCACCATATAAACATGAAGCTCAATAGCAAGGCACAGACACCTTGCATGCCACAGCCATAGCACTCCCCCTGCAAGTTGCACCACAGCGACTCTGCACTATAATGCAACCTAACCGAACCACGACTTTAACATCTCCTGGGATGCTATTGACTGCCCTATAAAAAGCAATAATATACCACCCAGCAAATATGATAGAAGGCCTAACAATAGTCAGAAACAGCGGCACGCAGGCCTAAGTCAAATAGATACATAACTGATACATGGTAAATCACAGGCCAATAATCAAAACAACAAAGCACAAGGCAGCCAATAGCAGGAACTCCCGATCAGCACCAGCACGAACCAGAACCAACCCTAACGGGATTAGCTACTATGGGCCAGCAGTAAGCCAGGACTACCGCCAACGGATTTGAAAAACCCCTACCCGGCCACCGTTCAGCCCGGGCTATGATGCAATTTCTTACCGCTTGCACCAACGTTGAGGCCTGGTCTATCTCAAAAAATGCGCGAAAAGGCGAAACCAAAAAGGCCTATAGACTAGCACACACCTCGGAGGTCAAAGAAACAGCACCTGCAAAAATAGAAACAAGATAGAACAAGTAAGTATTCTGTTCCCATGACCCAATTATTTCAACTTTCTACCTCGGGTGAGTGTTTAAGGTTTTAACAGGCTGACGCGAACAAAAAGCAACCCCCAAATAATAGCTCGTCCCCCCCCCCCCCCCCCCCGGAGTCCAGAAGGAGCTCAGCTACTATTGGCCAGCAGCAAGCCTGACCAGGTCAACGGATTTGACTAGTCCTGCCCGGTGCACCGTTCAGCCCGGACTAGGGTGCCATGTTGTACCGCCAACACCTTACGTTGAGGCTCGATCCTGCAAGCAGGACTTCATGGCCTCCAAAAACCTCACACACTCTCTGTTTAAAGCTCACTTCAACTCTTTCTTTTGTCTTTCCAACTCTCGTTATTTCACTCCAATTCTTTTGCACTCTAAATCTTTCCCACTCCAATTCTTTTCACTCCATTTCTTTTTCACTCCATTTTTCTTTTCATTCTTCTTTTTCTTTTCTTTTTCATTCATTCTTCCTTTCTTTTTTCCTTTTTTCTTCTTTTTTTTTTCTATTTTCTTTCTTTTCTTTTTTCCTTTTCTTTTTCTCTTTTCTTTTTCTTTTCATTACTTCTTTTTTCACTTTCAAACAAACATACAGCAGGAAGTACTAACACAATCACGGGGGATCATCAATCTCAAAAAACACATAGGGCACATCATCATGTATCATTAACGAACGAACCCTACGCGGCAGATCATTGAGGTTCCGAAAGACGGCCTCCCCCGGCTTATCAACCACTCAATCAGCTAACGCCTGTGCAGGTAGATTGGCCCTAGACGAACACACAGCAGCAGTAACTACCCCACAGGAACACAGGAAACGGAGCCTGGAAACCACATTATCCAGAACCCACGGCGGACGCACAGAAACATCAACATAGCTAGCCAACTCCACCCAAGTGGACTCTATATCCAACACTGTATTTCCCCCGGCCAGGCACCATTCCAGACAGGAGAACAAGACCCGGAACATGCCCCGAGCGTGCTCCCCCTGTCCAGACCACGCAACCCCATAACAAAAGCCACCCTCCTGGTTGCGCACCACGGCTGCAGCCCCCCCTACGCCAAAGACAAAGATAAATTAATCTTTAAAGCACCGGCAGCAGGAGGAGACCACCTGACCGTCCTAACAACACGCCTCGGCACGTGTGCCTCCAAGTATGCCACAACAGTCCTCCAATTAGAGGGCAGGATATGCTGCATAGGCCACCGCCTAAACAGACATTCCGCCACCCCCTTTGCTACCCCATGCATCACTCGTGGAATGCTGGGAGTATCTCGGCCATGCATGCACCCATTACGGTGCTTCCACAGCTCCCACAATACCAGATACGGCAACCTGCTAACAACAACAAAAGACAAAAGAGGGTTATGCGTCCCCCTCCGACCCCACCCCACAATCAAAGTCCTAAGACTCCGGTGTCGCGAATAGAGGCCGAGGGACGCCAAAACATATCTCCAGACAGCTTTTGCCGTTTCGCCAGAATAAAAAATATGATCAATAGACTCAGGAACCGGGGCCGGACAACACCAACACCTCGAAACGATCACATGACCGAAGCGAGCCAAGATGTCATCCATAGGAAGCCGCCCTCGGAACACTCTCCAAGCCAGGAAGGACACCTTAAAAGGGAGGTGCTTGCGCCAACACTTAGCTAAGAAAGGGTCCGGTGCAGTGGGCATAGCAGGCCTAAGAAAGGCCTTAGCAGAGGAATAAGAAAACATACCATCGGACGCCACGGTCCAGAGCGGGATATCACGCGGACCTTGCCTCATTCGGGACAAGTCCGCATTAATCCCTGCATAAGCCAAGTCATCATGGCCAGCCAGATCAAGCCTACCATCCCGCACATAGTCCAGAAGCAAATTCCGGGAGTAGGAAACCCCCCTGGTGTGGATAAAGTCCGCCGAGCGGGCCCAGACCTGACCAGTTGTCCCACCAGAAATTAACCCGGCCTTGGAACAACCGCCAAGTCAGAACCCTCTCAACCTCATCACGAACTGTCAACATCCGCTTCCAGGTATGTGAATCAGTAGTCTGGACTAACTTAGCAACCGGGTGAACCCGGCGGCAGTATTTAGCCCTCATAAAATTTATTCAATCAAGCTTTCGCATGCAATCTCATGGAGTGTTGCGAAAACCGACCTGTGGCATCTTTGTGTTGACTTTGTGGTGATCAAAGCACAAGTTTGCCTTGACATGTAATTTGTATGGTGAACAATGTTAGTAGTGATATCTGTTATTGGACAGGTAGGAGAAAAATGAATTAGAAAAATTATATCATCCTTAATCGATGCACTATAAAATTAACCATCTCATATAGACTTTATCCATGAATTTAACTACCTTTCAACACTTTATTACATTTTCTTAATATTATATTTTTGCAAAAACTACAAATTGTGCTAAGTGTGCTACTATACGTATCATTATTGATCGATGTCCATTAATTAACTTTGAGAGCTAAATTAAGTAAAGTTTTTCATAACCAATTTGTTAAGATTTCAATATAATCTTTCCACGCTAAGTATGTAGTGTTAAGAAATGAAGTCTTGTAGTCAAACTAACTATCGAATCTACCCAGGCCAGTCCATGGATTTTGATAATAGGAGAAAATAAAAATACGTACATGCAGTAATAATAAAGTTTAAATTCGATCTTCTCCTTTATTTTATTTGATAAAAACTAAAGATAGAGATAAAAAAAAGACATACATATATAGCCTTTTAAGGCTTATATGTCAAATTTTACTCCTTCCACCACATCACTCAGCTTGTGTGCATATATAGGCTAGCCACAGATGAGAACGAGTGATGAAGAAAGCAAATTTATTTAGAACTATATAACACTTAGCTTAATTATGAAAATACATTTATAATAAGATGGATGGAGAAGAATAGAATTGGGATGCATGCATGCATGCGTAGTGCAATACGTGGTAGTTTAGGTTGATATTGCCACTTGTCGCAGAGGGCCAACTTGGCCGGGAGTGACGGTAAGCGTATTTCCAGACCTATTCACAGTAACGGTAGCCCCTAGCACTGCATTGGCAGGAGTAGTACCGGGGCAGATTTGTGACGGCGCTGTAAGTATGCACTCAGCCGACGAGATTGCATTTCTTGTGCGGGGACCAACATTCACGGTAGCACTAATCGTTCCGGTGGCTGTAGTGGTGGCTTCCACCACAACACCGGTTCCGATATTATCAGATCCACACACCAATGAAACCCTTATGTTAGCCGCGGCGGCTGCTCCATTCTGTTGGCAAATAAGGGCTCCATTAAGCACCACCGTCGTCACTGTATTGCCGGCTGTTAGGCTTGCTGCCATCAAACTAACGCATACCAACACCAAAAAGGAACAAGAACAAGAAGCCATTATTATTATATTATACGTTAGTTCAAATGATGGATTTTATTGTTTGTGTTGTGTGTTCTCACTACTTGCAACCAAATCCTATTTATAGACACCTTTTCATGAAAACCTTTCATTTATTTATTACTTGTTTGAATTTTTTTCACTTCAACTTGCAAATTCTACTGTCCAATTAAGTAGTACGTGCAAATTATATTAATTACAGTAGTATTTAATTTAATTTGGTCCCTACTCCCTAAGAAGAAGAAATGTCAATTGTATGCATGTGGCCGGCCGGTGCATGCATATATGGTACACCCTTAATTACCATGTGTTGGGTAAAAAAGGTTGAAAATTCTCAAAAATAATAATCCCACGAAAAGATTAATATTATATTGGAAAACAGAAAAACTGGGAAGGAAAAGGTTGAGTGTTTGGGTAGAGATTTAGCACGAGTTCGAACACGAAGTTCTTTTCCTTAAAACCTTATTTGCTACCTCCCACAAGTGCTAGGAGCGTTGTAGCCTAGGTTTCCCAGGATAAAACGTGCTACGATTCCTTGTTTAAGCACCTAAACAAGGAACCCGGCAAACAAAGCAAAGCTGGAACACAGATTGGCAAAGAAGAAAGTAGAAGCCCTGCTCTACCTCTCTTAGCATTCAAACAAAGCAAAGCTGGAACACAGACCAGTACTAATTCTGTAACAGATGACTCTCGTGGTCACAAATGCACGAGAGTTGTGCTCTCGGTGCACCACAACCGAGAGTTGGATTTTGATTTGCAACCCCCCCCCCCCCCCCCCGCGCGAGAGAGCCTCTATGCTATACAATTCTATAAGCTTGAAAAGAGCTCATGTATATAAGGGGGGCAAATCTTGTTTCCAAACCAATGTGGGACAAAGTCCTACATTTTCCCTTCATTTCTCAACTTAAATGGGTCTACTTTGAGAATCAATATCTCATTCACCCATTATCCGTTTTGAGCGTACAATATATCAATATCTTCGTCTTACTACGAAGAATCCGAATCCACTTTGACTCGACCCATATCGGAAGTGGACCCCACTGATAATTGTACCACAAAATAGTCACTTAATTTGCCATTTTATGCCATTTTAAGCTAATTTTTCCAACACCATGTATTCATTATATTATCTTTGATATATTATGTTGGAATTTTTATCCTAAAAATGGCTTTTTAAATATTAGCTATTTTATGGTACAAATATATGTGAGGTTCATTTTTGTTTTGGATCGGGTTAAAGTGGATTCAAGTTCTTCATGTTCGTAGTGAGACGAAAAAATCGATATATTATACTCCTAAAACTGACAATTGATAAATGAGAAATTGATTCTCAAAGTAGATCAGACAATTCATTCGAGTTGGAAAATGAATGAAGAAAGGCTTGTGTTGTGGAGTGGATTTGAATTGTACGTATAGCATAAAAAAAGGTCAATTGTATGTAGCCGGTGCCTGGTGCACCCTTTTCCGATCCTTTTATATTTTTGGCTACAAATAATCATAAGATGCATGTATTCATTATTCTGAGAATTTGGAATCTTATATTGGAATTTTTAGCATAAAATAGCATTTAAACAAGCTATTTTATAGTACAAATACATGTGATGAGATTCACTTTTGATTTGGATCGAATCAAAGTGGATTATTCGAGCTCTTCGTGTAGTGAGACAAAGAAATAATCGATATATTGTACGTCTAAAGTGGGTAATGTGTAAATGATAAGTTCATTCTTAAAGTAGACATATTTGAGTTGGAAAATGGAAGCGGAAATACTTGAAACGAGCACTACTCCCACATTGTTTTGAAAGGTGAATTTGCATCACTATTTATGGTCCTTGAGAAGAAATGTTAATTGTATTTGGCTGGTGCATGTAGACCATTTTTTCAGCTCTGATCCTTTTATATTTTTGACTGGTATAGTGCCAATATATGTGAGGTTCACTTTCGATTTAAGTTGATATATAAAGATAATTTTCAAAACTTTAGATTCTTATTCAATTCCATGCATAAAAAGTGTTAGAAAAGTGGCATATAACGGGCCAGTTTAAGATATATTACTCTAAATGGAGTCAACTAAGGAATTGGATTATTGAGTAAAAAAATGAATTTAGAGTTTCCTAAGGGAGAAGATTTTGCATATTCATATGCTTAAATAGGATTATTAGTTGTCAAACACCTTGTGCTCAGATGACATGTAGTGACCTCTTTCATATGAGAGCGCTAGCAGGGGCGGATCCAGTGTGGGGGCAGTGGGGGCAGCTGCGCCCACTCCCCCCACCCCTCCCCTTTATATATATGTATAGAGTTAATTCCAGCAATGGTCCTCCGACTATAGTAATTTTCCAAAATTAGTTCCCGACTTTTAATTTGGACACTTTAGGTCCCTTGACTTTCAATTTCTTTCCAATTGAGGTCCTTTCGTTAGAATACGGTTCATTAGACTTTAAATGAAGGGGTAAACTCGTCCTTTCACCTGCCTATGTATTATTCTTCGTATTTCTCCCTTCGTATTTCGCTGTTATACCTTGTAAACATCTCAATAATAGAGGAACGCACACACGAGTAGTCAGCAAATGGGGAACGACGAGGAACATTTTAGGGTTTCGACTAAGATTATCTTCATATATATCACGTATACAATGGAGAAATACTAAGAATAATACATAGGCAGGTGAAATGATGAATTTACCCCTTCATTTAAAATTCAATTAACCGTTTTCTGACGAAAGGCCCTCAATTGGAAAGAAATTGAAAGTCAAAAGGACCTAAAGTGTCCAAATTAAAAGTCAAGGACTAATTTTGGAAAATCAATATAGTCGGAGGACCATTGCTGGAATTAACTCTATATATATATGTATACATATATAGCACGAAATATTATATAAAATCTATATTTATGTTAAAAGTATTAGTAGTTTGAATAGCTTAGTTGGTTGAACTTCAAATTTTATGTTGTAAAAGACTTATCTCATGGGTTCAAATCTCATTAGCAACACTTTTAATTATATTCTCTCTTTCATTTCTTCACAAGATTAATTAAATATTTTTAGTCTACTTTTTATGAATCATTTAATTAACAAATTAAATGCTCTTTTAGTATAATTTTTATAAATCATTTAATTAATGTAGTATACAAGTTTATAATATACTTTATTGTATTGGAATTAATTTAAAAAATTCGATCTAACTAAAAGAAATTAAAATTTAAAAGTATTTATGAATATATTGTTATTCAAATTATTTTATCTAATTAATTATGTTTCATATTTTCTCATAAATATATTGTAATTTATAATGTATTTTGTATTTTAACCTTATTATGGTTGTTGATATTTTGTCATTGACATTTCTAACGTCATTTAATATTCGCCCCCACTCAGATGATTTTCTGGATCCGTCACTGTATGAGAGGTCATAAGATCGAGCCTTAGTGGAGGCGTTGTTGACTCTTTGTACTTCAATAAGTTGAGAAAGTACAATGCTTATTAGTCATGAAATCATGAAATAAAACTACATAAAATTTGTACAATCATTATTTCATGCACTTGTGTAGACCAGTAAAAAAAAATTATATTTTTAATATACTAATGGTACAGTATTTTGTTTCAAAATAAGTACATTATTTATATACTGAAGGTACATTATTTGAGTACTAGATATATATTATTTTATATACTATTAAATAATGTACGTTCAATACACAAATAAAATATTTTTAGTATATTAAAAAATATATACATTTTTTCATAGTTCACTGAAGAAATTGTCAAATTTGTACCACTTGTTCTTTTTACATAGGAATCAGTGTTTCAAGAAAAAATTTAATATTTCTAAATATCGTACATTAGGATTTATGGAGGCATTATAGTTGGTCCAGACTTTCTAAATGAATCATTGACATTATAATCTCGTAGGTTATTATTACTTATACATCCATAAAAATGAATCATTGACAATTGGAAGTTGAATAACGCAAATTATACTCTGAAACAGGGTCTACCTTGTATTGTAGACATGGGCCAAAAATAACATTCAGATTCTATATTTATAGTACAGTTGACACATTCTGTACATGAAGTTGATAGTTTCTGCACATGTAGCTATCATATTATGTGTCAACAATTATCAAGTCAGATTTTATATCTGATCTATAATTGACACATTCTGTACTTGTAGCTACCATATTATGTGTCAGTAATTATCAAGTTATTTGTTTACATGTACAGAAACTGTTAACTGTAGGTACATAATGTGTTTATTGAAGGTAGTGGAATTTTTGTATTAGAGTTCATAATGCAATATGAATCCTGATCCATGGTATACCAATTGGATGATGGTGATGTAAATACTTACATGCTAGAATTGTAGAATTTTAGGAGCCCCATTCCGCCCGGGTTTGTATGCATGCTATTTTATGTATGTGCATACTATTAACATATTATGTAAATTTAATAGGTTCATGAATTCTTTTTACTCTTTCACTTTTGATTCTTATGGTGATAAACGCTAAAACAAGATTCATACTTTGCATAAGTAAATCTCTGTTGCAAAACCCTTAAATTCAATGCTTATTGTAACAAATCCGTTGCAAAAGATATTTGGGGTAGGTTATTGCAACTTTGCAATGGTTTAATCATAACTAATTTGTTACATTAATTGCAAACTATTATATAAAAATTATTAGATATTTTCAGTACAATTTTTGTTGCAATTTATTTTTACAACAGAAAATTTTCATAGAGAATTCCATTGCAAATTTATATTGATATTAATATTAGCTAAAATCTCCTCAGAAACTATCTCATTGATTCTTATCTTCTAACTTCCCTCATAATTTTTACACTTTCACTCATAACTAATAACTCTTGATGTCTTCAACCCCTAAATATTATATTTTAAATGTAAAATTATTGCATATACTAGTTGTTTATACGCACTGCACGAATGTGATAATGGTCAATGATTATTTTTAAATAAGTACTTCAAAGTATTATATCAATGCAAGATTAATTATATAGGAGATGTTCATGCATAAGTAATTGAATGTTGAATTTATTTATTTAAATTAGTAATTCAAATTATATAAATACAAGACAATATATGAGAGATTGATTATAATTGTCACTAAAATAAATATTTGCAACTTTGTAATAACGCTACTATGAATACTTAATCTAAAAACGATATTCTAAATAAATACTACTTTTGGTTTAAATTTCTTTAAGTCTTCTTAATTATCTTTTGGGTAGCATTGTCATTGTCTTCAGATTCATACTTGTCATCTTTTTTTTTATAGGTATTACGTCGTGTGCAATTGGATTACTGGTTGTAATATAGAGTGCAGCATCATGCAATGACATTATAGACATCTAATTCAAAATTAATTAAATGGATATGTATTATTTTTTGTTGTAGCTACTAATTTATTTAATTTAGTAAGAGTAATAAAGTTGTTGGGTAATATGGTTGTAAAATCCCAAAATAATAATAATCCTACGGAAAGATTAATATTATATGGGAAAACAGAAACTGGGAAGGAAAAGGTTGAGTGTTTGAGGTATAGGTTTAGCACGAGTTCGAACACAAGGTTCTTTTCCTTAAAACCTTATTTGCTACCTCCCACAAGTGCTAGGAGCGTTGTAGCCTAGGTTTCCCAGGATAAAACGTGCTACGATTCCTTGTTTAAGCACCTAAACAAGGAACCCTGCAAACAAAGCACATATGAACACTGTTGGTAAAAGAAGAGAGTAGAAGCAGAAGTTTTGAGGCTGAAAGCTACTGGAATTCCTTAGTTTCGTGTACTGTGTGAAAAGCTACTGCTCTACCTCTCCTTATATAGGGATGTTGGAAGGGATAGCATTCAACATGGCCTTTAATTGGTATTAAACCAATTGTATAACACCTGTAACGGTCACCCACTAAGTGGGATTAAACTCAGAATTTAAAATTGGAATTAAAACAGTATTAATTCCGTAACAGATGAGTTTAATCTTCTGCACTTTCGGGTTTCAGACCGTTGGGTTGCAGGTTCACACGAGAGCACACGGACCAGTCAACACGAGAGTACATCTCTCGTGTGCACTGTGGTGCAACCCGAGAGTGCACTACTCTCGTGGTCACAGATGCACGAGACTTGTGCTCTCGGTGCACCACAACCTCTCGTGTCTCCCAGATGGAAAAATGATACCGAAGTTAGGCATAACTTATGCCCGCAAGGCCAGCCCATTTCCGGACGACATTCGTGCCCGCAGGTGCCGGCGCACGCGAGCTCGGGCTTGATTTCAAGTCTTTTTGATGTCCTCTAGTTGGATTTTGATTTTCACCCCCCCCCCCCCGCGCGAGAGAGCCTCTCTGCTATACAATTCTACAAGCTTGAAAAGAGCTCATGTATATAAGGGGGGCAAATCTTGTTTCCAAACCAATGTGGGACAAAGTCCTACATTTTTCCTTCATTTCCCAACTTAAATGGGTTTACTTTGAGAATCAATATCTCATTCACCCATTATCCATTTTGATCGTACAATATATCAATCTCTTCGTCTCACTACGAAGAACCCGAATCCACTTTGACCCGACCCAAATCGGAAGTGGACCCCACTGATAATTGTACCACAAAATAGCCACTTAATATGTCATTTTATGCCATTTTAAGCTAATTTTTTCCAACAGTGGTGTACTTGTTTTACATCTACAAAAATGATGTTATTGATTTTTTTAAAAAAAATTTCTATTCGTTGTTTAAACAAATTTTTTTGAGAATTTATCAATGACAATTGCTATAATATAGAATGATAATAAATAATTCGAAATATATGGTTACAATAGATATTGTTATAATGATATATTAAAAATTAACTTACAAATTTGTTTCAAAGTTTTCATGCGTTGATAAAATACTAAGAATGATGTGTAAACTTGTTCAATTGGAGCCAGTGGGATGTCAGCATTAATGTCAATTCTTTGGAAAATGATCCTACCGTTTTAGAGTCCTGGTGTAGTTATATTTCTTATTAACAACTTTGTAGTTAGGTCAAGCAGGTTTGACAATGATGTAAGAACAATTTTGTTCAATAAAAAAAAATAATAGTATGTACAATATTTGTAAAGTATTGTACAATTGTAACATTATAGAAATACATACAAAAAAAATATTAATACCATAATGACATAAATCATTCAAATAATGAAAAAGCATAATTTAAATATTGAGTCTTGTTCTAAATAATCAAAAGAAGATTAATTAAATGAAAAAATAAATAAATATTATATCGGAGATGTTCATGCATATGTATATAAATATTGAATTTGTTTATTTAAATCGGTAATTTAAAGTATATAAATGCGAGTTAATATATGAGAGATTGATTTTATTGTTACTAAAATAAATATTTGCAACTTTGTAATAACCCTAGTCTAAATACTTAGTCTAAAAACGATAGTATAAACAAATACTACTTTTGGTTTAAATTTCTCTAATTCTTCTTAATTATCTTTTGGGTAGCATTGTCATTGTCTTCATCTTCAGTACATGTCCTCTCTTTTTTATTGGTAGTGTGTCATGTGTAATTGGGTTACTGGTGGTAGCATAGATGGATTCATCGTGCAATGAGATTATGGTGTATGAAGTTTTAGATTTGCCTTGTTGTGTATATGATGGGATCTTAGTTGTACTATTAACTCTTTATTTTACAAGCACCTATTGATATTTGGTAGTGGTAGTTTTTCCCCTACATGTTTCATGCGTTGTGAGATGTGTGTCGTAGGTTATCATGTGAAAGTATTGAACAAAGTATTGATTATATTAGTATAAAATACGGTAAATAAATATATATAAACATATTTGTATTATAATTTTGATATTTAATTACAAGATAATGTAAAAAGAAGGACAATGGACAATGTAGTGAATATAATAAATTAATAAACTTGAAGGTAATGAATCTTTGAATTGTAGAAAATAAAGATAATATAACTAATGAAGTTATATCTCTTTTAAATTTTTTATAATAAATATTTTTTTTAAATAAAGGCATTATAGACATCTAATTCTAAATTAATTAAATGCATATTTATTATTTTTTGTTGTAGCTAGTACTTTATTTAATTTAATAAGAGTAATAAAGTGGCGTACATACTTTTCATCAACAATAATGAAATCATTGATTTTTTTTTTTTTAATTTGCATTCATTGTTGAGACAAATTATTTTGAGAGTTTGTCAATGACAATTGTTACAATTCCCTCATCCCGTGATAATAAATAATTCAAAATATATAGTTACAATAGATATTGTTATAATGATATAGTAAAAATTAACTTATAATTTTTTTTAGAAGTTTTCATGCATTGATAAAATTTTGATGTGTAAACTTATTCAATTGGAGCCAGTGAGATGTCAACATTGTCAATTCGTTAGAAATTGGTCCTACCATTTTAGAGTCCAAGTGTAATTGTATTTATGATCAACAACTTTGTAGTTAGGTCGCGCAGGCCTGACAATGATGTAAGAACAATTTTATTCGATAAAAAAATAATTTTATAATATTTGTAAAGTAATGTACAATTGTACCATTAAAAAAATACATACAAAAAATATTAATACCATAACGACCTAAATCATACCAATAATGCAAAAGTATAATTGAAATAAGTTTTGTTATGATCTAAATAATCAAAAGAAGATTAATTAAAAAAAAAACCTAAATTTTTTTTTTAAAATGCATAAAAATCAAATGATTTTTAAAGTTCTTGATTTATAATCTTTTGATGCTTAACTTTGAATGTTATGTATTTAGCCAGACTAATTATTTGAACAAAATTTATGTTAAATTTTATATTATATATTTTTTTTAAATATATTTTAACATATTTGTAGTATATGTTTAAAAATTATGCCAACTCTAATTGGGATGAGGTTCGAACCTAAGACCTTTCTTATAGAAATTAATGAGTAATTTAAAAATAATAAATAGTTAACGGAATATTCCGTTACTAAAGTTTATACTAACGGAATTTAGGTTATTTAAAGGAAGAAAATAATATAATAGAGGGTAAATAAGGAAAATCATTAAAAAATACTAAAATCAAAATAATATGAACCATTCATTTTAAGAAACAATAGTACCGACATTTTTTTTGTTCCAGTTAAGAGCCTAACATTATTGGCTCTTATTAGAATTGTAGATGTAGATAGATAGATAGAGATGTAGAGATGTAGAGGTATATAATAGAAAACACAGAATTTTATACCTAAAAACACATAATTTTATACCTGAAAACACATAGGCCCTGTTTGGTAAAAAATTGGCCTATAGGCCAATTTTGGCTTATTTGACCACTATTAATTGTTTGATTTAATTAAAAGATCAATATAAATGTTTGGTTAGTTAGCTTTTTGCAACTCCAAAAGGCAAAAATTGAAAAAGCTACCCCAAGTAACTTTTTCAATTAGCTTTTTGAGAAAAGAAATTATACCAAACAGCTAACAGCTAACAGCTAATTTACCAAACACTTTTCTACAATCAGCTAATGTTATCAACTATTTATACCCTCTAATTAACACAATCAGCTAACAACTAACAGCTATTAGCTAACAGCCATTTTACCAAACAGGGCCATAATCTTTTTTAAAAGGATAAAAATCTTCTGTTTCGAATGTAAAGAATTTTATACCTGAAAACACAGAATTTTATAATTGAATACACATATATTTTCGTCGCGTTAATTTCCAACACAACTTAACAAAACGACGTCGATTTGGGAAGCGCGGGACGCACATTGCTATGCATGTGCGCCTTGGTGCACGGTATAACGATTGCCCCACCCCATCCCATCCCTTTATATATATATATATATATATATATATATATATATATATATATCTTATATTGTATGTATAGGCGTCTTATATATACACAGTAAACGTGTATAAATACTAACAGCATGTTTGGTTCACGGAATGAATTTTGAGGTAATAGGAATGCTATTCCATAAGGAATAGAATAGGCAAGGAATATAATAGGATTTGTATTCTATTGTTTGGTTCGCGGAAGGAATAGACTTTAGGAATTATATTACAGTGTTTGGTTGATTTAAGGAATAGAAATGAAATATGTTTTAAAAGACATAAATACCCTTATAAAAATATGTGATGGTGGCGATGGTGACGGTGGTGGTGGTGGTAGTGGTGGTGGTGGTGCTGGGGTGGTAGTGGTGGTGGTGGTGGTGGCAGTGGTGGAGGCGACGGTGGTGGTGTTGACGGTGACGGTTATGGCAGTGGTGGCAGTGGTGGAGGCGACGGTGGTGGTGTTGACAGTGACGGTTATGGCAGTGGTGGTGGGGGCAGCGACGGTTGTGGCGGTAGTGGTGCTGCTGTGTGGTGGTTCTGGTGGCGGCGGCGGCGATGGTGGTGGCGGTGGTGGTGATGGTGGTGGCGGCGGTGGCGGTAGTGGTGGGGGCGGCAGTGGTAGTGGTGGGGGCGGTGACGGTTGTGGCGATGGTGGTGGTGGCGGCGGTGGCGGCGGCGATGGTTGTGGTGGTGGTGGAGGCGGCGGCGGTGATGATGGTGGTGGTGGTGGCTGCGATGATGGTACGGTGGTGGTGGCGGCGACGGTGATGGTGGCGACGACGGTGGTGAAATAGGATAAATTTATATATATGATAAAAAAATTAGGTTAAAGAAATGGGTAAAAAAGGAAATAAATTCTAAAATCTATTCTTGAGCGTTCAGTAATAGGCTAATACCAGGGGGGCCCTAGTAATAGCTATTAAGAGGTAATAGGTTATTACCAGGAATATTATTCCTGGTAATATAAATGGTTACCAAACAACGGAATAGGCCTATTACTGGGAATGCTATGTCATTCCCGGCCTATTCCGTGAACCAAACGGGCCATAAATGTACAAAAATTTACTCAAACAATGAATTAGCTTAGATCAATGGTTAAATTTATGTTAGTTTGTGAATTCTCAAAGAATAGACGATAAATGTGGAGTTTAATAATTCTCAAGCACAAGGTAGTAAATCTTTTTTTGGAAATCTAGTCCTAGTAAAAAGTTAGTTGATGCAAATAATAACCAAACACATGTAATGAATAACAACCAAAAAAGAACTAGTTCTACTACTGAGTAATTTACCGAACAGTTAATATGTTATAGAAGAAATATATTTATTCGAATTACTTAGTAGTGAATTGAATTACTTTATCATAAATTAATAATATTCTAAATATCGTAAGCTAGAATTAAGCAAATTATTGTATGGTTCTTGGTCCAAACAGCTATGTGGGCCACAATACGGTCTAAAACGACGTCGTTGAATTTTATGAGTTAAAATAATGTACATTATGAGTTAGACTAATGTACATTATGAGTTAGAATAATGTACTTTATGTGCTAGAATAATGTACTTTATGTGTTAGAATAATGTATTTTATGTGTTAAAATAATGAAACTTTTGAGGTAAAATAATGTACATTATAAGTTATAAAAATATATGTTGCAGTGGGTTGCGTGAAAAAAATTACACAAAACAACATCATTTTTAGACCGTGGTTTTGGTCCAGACATTCTAAATATAGTACAACAGGATTTATTATTGCATTATATATTTGGTCCAGACATTCTATCTTTTATCATTCCAGTGGGTTGAGGCATCATATATTTGGTCCAGACCAGACATTCTAAATATAGTACAACAGGATTTATTGATGCATTATATATTTGGTCCAGATAATATAAAATTTGAAATTATAACAATCGTTATACGTGGTCCAATACACAAAATTTTTTGTTCATAATGCACATAATTCATGTTAATAATGCATAGAATTCACTTTCATAATATACACACACACATAAATACAATATAATGAATATGAATTCTGTGTATTATATAACTGAGGACACATAAACACTTAACATAATACACAAAATTCATATTCATAATGCACAGAATTCATGATCATTATATCGTGTTTATGTATATGTGTATTATGAACAATAATTCTGTGCATTATAAATATGAATCATGTAACTTATGAAGTTAAATTCTGTGTATTGGATTACGGTCCACAGTGACCCTGATCCACGATATATAATTTGAAATTATAAATCTATAATTATCAAATTATTTTATTATTTTTACATTTTGTGCTAAAGAATTTGTGTAGCATTACTCATATTTTTTTTTTTTTTGGTTTACAGTTAATAACATAATATGGTTTAATTGATTTTTAAAAATAAACTACAAGTTTTATTTATTTATTTATTTTCTTCTTTTTTTTTTTCTAATGTGAGAATTTTATCAGCTGATGACTATATATATATATATATATATTTTTTTTTTTTGTTAAGAAATAATGAATATAAATGAATCATTGACAATTAGAAATAGAATGGTGATGTTATCAAAAAAAAAAAAAAATAATTAGAATTGTGATGGTGACGCATATGATAGATTCTACAAATTGCAGTAGTAGCCCCACTCCCGCCCATTTTTGTATGCATGGGACTTTATTACAAAAGAATTTGTAATATTTGTGGCGGTTGAAAGTTTGCAATGATTAAGTGGTTTGTGGTCTATTAATATCTGGTTGCTTTTTTATGTGAGAGGTCAAAGGTTTGAGTTTTAGTGTAGGTATAGATTGTATATGTGGGTATCCACTCTCTATAATAAAAGTTTGCAATGATTTAAACATAATTAATCTTGCCCCAAGACATAATCTGATAATATAGTTGCAATATAACTACCTCTCATTGCAATTAATTATATAAAAATTAATCAATTTTTTTCATTACAAATTCCAATTAATAATGATAGGCTCGACTCTGATATCGTTAATGCAATATGAAAAAAAAAAAAAGAATAATATCATCTTTCTAAAAGGTTCTACAATTCTTTGGTAAGGCAAGCAAGGTTGAATTCTAATTAACCACTATCTTATTCATTTAAACACTTCAAAAATCAATTTCTCATTCATCAATTATCCTTTTTAACATGTAAATATATAATGATATTCATCTTATCACTTATGCCTTGACCGATATGATGTTGCTCTTATTGGAGTAGTTTCCATCTCCATGACATCTTAAAAAGAAATACATATATAGATACAAATAAATAAATAAATAAATTTTATACATATATATATATATATATATATATATATATATATATATATATATATAGGGTTGCATTCACATGCAAACCCCCTTAAAATACAAACATGCGGACAAAATCTAGCCATAGGAGGTGATAAGATGAATAGATTAGATGGAGTCTTACTTGTGAGACACGTATTGCTTATTAATGCTTGAAAGGGCAATACTGTAAATGCACCCACAACACGTAAATAAGGAAGGAATTCTAATTAGTATAATATGCTATAATTAAGGAAGTTCAATACAAAAAACTCTGTGCGTGGATTAAAACTGTGCGAACAGGTACATCTTACAACAATTAAATTAGTTGAATTAAATTAAATCAATTTAGAATTCAGGTTAATTTTCAATTCACTTGAGAGTGCATGGTAGCTAAAAACTGTGTGCGTGAAATTAAAATGAAAGGTTTGGTACTAACAGTTGTAGATGGGATGGTTGAACAAATGACGAAATAGGCTGTTCGACGGTAAGTGCACGCCTTTGTAAACCTGTGTGCATAGATGTATCACGCAGTTTCTTGCACTTAGTACTGATGAATTTGGTGGCCAAATAAATGAGACCTTTATTACTACTATGTGTGTGCGTTAATTGCCAAATAATTACTACTATGTACACATATATTTAGTTACTAATCTTATAGGACGACAGTAGTGAACAAGCCAATCTTAAGAAATTTACATACATATTATCTATGGGTGAAATTTTCTTAGTGGCGCATGCACACAGTTAACGTAAATGTGCACAACTATTGTTATTTACTAAGTGTATTCGCTAACAACAAACTAGTCACATATGTGAAATTTATGTAGTAATTAACCGTGTTTGAAATTTATTTTATTTTCCATGCACACGGTTTAACCACAAGGTGCGCACATCGATTCATTTACTACGCCTACTCACTAATAGTGAACTAGCGACTGTTGTGAACTTTTTTTAGATAACGACCACGGTTGCAATTTCTTTAGTTAACCATGCACACAATTTAACGCAAGTACGTGCACGTGCTTTGATTCATTAAGGCCACAAGCTAATGGTGAGCTAGTCACTTGAGTAAAATTTATTGAGTTATTAGCCGTGGTTGAAATTTATTTAGTTGTGCATGCACACAGATTAACGCAAATGTGCACACATGTATTTATTTTATTCGACGTACTAGGGAATAGTGGTCTAGGTAGTGTTAAAAAAAGTACATATGTGATCATGCTCACAGTTTGGGGCCAACGTGCATACATCTATCCATTTACTAACATGTGCGGAATTTATTTAGTAGTGAAGGGTTGTGCACTCGGAATTATAATAGTGTGCATTTGGGCAAACACACAGAAGACCAACCCTAAAGTAGACAATGATATTTTAATACACATGTGGTAATTAATAGTATAAATTCGTTACTAATAAATAGACAACCAATTGTGCACAAATAGATGTATTGCGACCGCATGAGAGTACACGGGTGTAACCCTACTTGCATAAATTTGGCGCAAGTGACTTGTTCACTACTAGCCTATACCCTTAATGCATAAATACATGTGTGCACACAACTACATTACGGTGTGCACTAGCCACTGCACAACTCAACAAAATTGTTAGTCCACCATTAGCTTATACAATTAGTAAATAAATAGATGTGTGCACTTTGGGATCAAACTGTGTGCAAGCACAGAATATATAAATTTAACAATAACGATTAATTCGAAAATCCCAAGAACATGAATATTAGCAAATCATTAAGCAAGATAATTAACATTAAGCAGGATAATTAGTTGTGCATTTAAGCATTAGCAAGTGATTAAGCTCTGTAATTAAGAAAATTGCAATTGAATTTAGGTGCATTCCACCGTAGTACTACGTTCTCAAGGAACAAATTGGAATTGAAATTGATGAATTCTTACTAACAATAAAACACAGTGCATGTGAATTAAAGAAGAAAAAAATCATAAATATATTGCTAAAGCCGAACAGACATTAATAAACAATGTATTTCATCATTACTCATTAGCAATTCAACCCACTACATTGGAATAAAAGAATTGAATTAAATCCTTAACAGATAAACAAAAGGAGGAAACCAGAATGTTGTTGCGCCGCTCACTGAACTCAAATGCTTGGAGACGAAATTAATGCTTGGAGTCAAGGCTGTCGTCGAACCAAATTCTGTTGTTGCGCTGGAAATTGCTAAAGAAAATCGCTGTCACTATCCAGACGAACTGCTACTGAATGAATTCGCACCCGTCGACCGGAGATCGTCCGGGGTATATAAAAAAAATACCCGGCCATCGTTCGACTGCTGATGGAGAAGGAGATCGACGGCGTGGGAGATAGCTCTGGCAGCTACACGGAAACGCGAGAGAGAGATCGAGAAAGTCGCGAATTTGGACTGATTATTGTAATTCCACTACAATTGAACTGATTAACCCAAAAGGAAAAACCCAAAAATGTCCCCTTAAAATAAAACACTTTACCGTATAATTAAAAACTACCAAAATAATTAATTAAATCATGGACATCCAATCCCAAAATCCAACGATCCTAATGAATCCGCACTGTTTGTATTTTAAGCACTGTTTGTATTTGAATATAATCCTATATATATATATATATATATATATATATATATATATATATATATATATATATATATATATATATATAGATTTTGTATCCGGTGCACACCCCCTTGGCAGATGAGCTCGTGAGCACCTTTTATGGCCCTTAAATATTTTAGATGAATGGTCCAGATGAGTTTGGCTTTTTTGACACGTGCATCATCAATTAAGAGGACATGAGGGACTATTGAGTAATTTCCGTTATTGCTTTAATTAAAATGGGTATTCAATTTTTGCCTCGGTAAAGCGCGTATCTTCTGACCCTTCTCACGCCCACTTCGTCTTCTGCGTGAGACTCCATCATCACTCTCCATCTCCATAACTTTCTCCATCAGAACTCTCACTCTCCCTCTCCATCTCCATCACAACCCCCGGTCTCCCTCTCCATCTGAACTCTCACGCTCCCTCTCAGGCGTTCAATATGGATGGGTCTACTGTCCGCCGATCGAAGAGGCATCGGATGTCAAACGGTGTTCCCATTGAAGGTAATCTCAATCCCCCTATTTTTGCTACTGTTTTCCCCGGTTCGGTTGTCAAACGGTTAGTCTAACAAAGGGGGGTTTTTGGGGGTTTTGTGGTTCTGTAGCCAAGCAATTATCATTTGGATGTCAGGGGTGTCTTGCATGTGTTAGATGATGGTGATTTTCCAGCGAAACCCTGTTATTGGGAGGCGGGGAATGGGAGAGGGTACTGGGTAGTTGCGTGTTAGGGTTGGGGATTGCATGTGTGTGATTGTGTTGGTTTTTCCGGCGGAAAATTGTTATCTGCCGGCCTTTCATTCTTTTTTTTTTTTTTTTTTTTTTTTTTGTGCTCTCTGGTAATTGTTATAAATTCTAGCTTTAGTATGGAAAATTGGTAATTTTTTTTTTTGTGCTCTCGGGTAATATGGATGTGATTTGAGTGAATGGTAAAATAGAAAAAATAAAACATAAAATTGCTAGTAAAATGTAGTGAATGGTGTTTTCTGCAATTCCATATGTTGTTGAGGGTGGAAAAGCACGTAAAATTCTGGATTTTATCATTTTAAATATGTTAAGTTCTTTTGCTTCTTTTCATTAAATGCATTTTTGGTATATAGTACGTGCGTTCTGGTTAGCATGTGCATATAATATCTATACTTTTTTGCATTAAACTCTTCCTGGATTATCAGGTATAATGGTTGTCTTAAGTTGGATAGGTATAATGGTTGTAGGTATTAGTTTGTGCGTTTTCATTAATATGTGGTGCGTTATATATGTTCAAACATGATTGTGTAAATTTTAATTTGTGTGCATATTAATTCTTCAGTGCTCTGTTTAGCAGTTTAATGCAGTGTGTCATACCCCTTATTTTTAAAAGAAAGATAGATAGGGGATGTGACACAATGTGTATGTGCGTAGTAGTGATATGCGAGTGCATTTCTAGTTAGCCTTAATTAATTTATCAATTAGGGTCATTGGTCGTTCGTTTTTAGGATTGTGCATTTTTGGGAATATATATTATATGTACCAGATATATTATATGTGCATGTCCATGTCTAGTCTGTATTATGTGAGTTTAGTGTTCTTTTTTGTTGTATTAAGTTTGTGCATATATACGGTTATGGTATGTGCATTATTATGCTTTCGAGGGGTGCATGTGGTTTGTGCTTTTTATAGGGTATAGCATATGCGCAGTGTACCTTCAGAGTTATATTTGTTTTACTTTGGATAGGTATAATGGTGTGTGCCTGGGATGTTAAATGCAGGTTTCAATATGTTTGTAGTGCCTTTATATTGTTTATTTATGGTTCGGTAAACGGTGTTATTTTCTGATTTATGCAGGTCACGGTGTCCCCCCTCCCCCCCGGTTGGTGTAGCCGATCCGGGTGCACCTTTACAGCATGATCCCGGTATGTGCATTATTATGCTTTCGAGGGGTGCATGTGGTTTGTGCTTTTATAGGGTATAGCATATGCGCAGTGCACCTTCAGAGTTATATTTGTTTTACTTTGGATAGGTATAATGGTGTGTGCCTGGGATGTTAAATGCAGGTTTCAATATGTTTGTAGTGCCTTTATATTGTTTATTTATGGTTCGGTAAACGGTGTTGTTTTCTGATTTATGCAGGTCACGGTGTCCCCCCTCCCCCCCAGGTTGGTGTAGCCGATCCGGGTGCACCTTTACAGCATGATCCCCCTGTCGAAGGACACAACCCCGCGCCGTCTTTGGCACCACATGAAGATAATGAAGCGGCCCAAGCCCCCGCCGACCCTGCGTCGGATAGTCAGGCTGACGAGGTTGATGTTAAAATTTTCCCGCAATTGAAGACTAGAGCTTCCATCAGGAATCTCGTTAAGCCTATGAAGCGTTTCAACGCTTGCCAAAAGAAAGCCGTAGGTGAGCTAGGATTGGGGGAGCTTCTGAACCTGGACTTGATGTCCATCCCTAAGTCGTTAGCCAAGTGGTTGCTCACGAACTTTGATCCTGAAGCCAAGGTTTTGCGGGTTGAGAATGGTTCTACCATTCCTGTTACGGAGGCTGATGTTAATGCTGTGTTGGGGTTGCCGCATGGAGACGTTGTGATCACTAAACGGAAGAAGGACGACATTAGTGATACTTTAAAGATGTGGCGCTCGAAGTTTGAGAAGACAATCCACGATGTTACTTTGCATATGGTTTCTACCAAGGTTCAGGAGAATCTCGAGGGCGACGTGGAGTTCAAGAGGAATTTTGCTGTGTTGGCGATTAGCACATTGGCTTCACCCATGGCGAATGGTTATGCCAATCAGCGTGTGTTCCACCACTTCGAGGACGTGGATGGGATTAAGAATCTGAATTGGTGCAAATTCGTGATTGATTGTTTAGTTGATAGGCATGAAACGTGGATTAAGGATACAAAACAGCCATTTATTGGACCCTATGTATTCTTACTAGTAAGGATTTCATAATCAGTTTCATAAGCAGTTAGACGTTTTCCATGTGGTAACAAAGCTAATATGTGTCTTGTTATTAGCTTCTTTATGTGGATAGGTTGGTTCATGGTGAGAGGGTTGTGCCTAGGGCCTTTCCAGCTTTACGTGGATGGTCAACGAGGTTGTTGAAGGCTAGGGAACTTGAGGAGTTCAGGAGCAGTGGATTTGGCCGTGGTGAGGTAGTTGGTCCATATATTATGGAGGTATGTATGTTCCCTATTTATCCTTTTGTAGGGTATGGGGTGAGGTATGTTGCTCATACTGTTTATGTTATGTTTGTAGGTGCCTAATGCAGTGGGGGATGATCTTGCCAAGGTAGTTTCGTTTTGGACCGCTCCCATTATTGTGTCTCGATTTATATTTTGTAGTTTAGTTTTATAGTAATACATAGGGGTTTTCGCTGCTGTTTTTTTTAGCTGTAACAAGCACGTTGGTTTTTATTCTTGGCAATGTAGGTTTATGGTATGTGCATACATATATATTGTGTCTGCATTTTACTATATAGTATGTGCGTATACGAGCTATGTGCAGTAGCATATTGAATAGCATGTGCATTTAACATAAGATAGTGCATTTGCTAGATAATGGTTACTTTTATCGTATGTTGGTGCGTTTAAATGTGTTACTATATGTTTATTGCATAGTTTGTGCGTTTAAATGTTAGTGTCTGTGCGAGTTGCCTTTTACTATATTTTTATTGCATTCTTAGCAAGTGCATAGCATGTGCATTTTAATATTACGGTACCCGGCAGTCCAGATCAATTATGCTCTAGAATAATTCATAGCATATGCGTTTAGATGTAGCGTCTGTGCGCCTTGCATGTTAGTTAATTTTGTTGCATTTACTAGCAAGTGCATAGTCAATATTATGTTAGTGCATATTACTGGGTAGGTGCGTATCAGATCCAATGTTAGTGCTTTTGTTAGATAAATGGTTACTATATGTTATGTTGGGGCGTATCAGATATATGTTACTATATTTTTATTGCATCGTTTGTGCGTTTCAATGTTAATGTCTGTGCGAGTTTCTTTGCCTGTTAGTTAATTCGGTTTGCATTTATTTGCAAGTGCATAGACAATCTTATGTTAGTGCATATTAATTGGTACGTGCGTATCAGCTCCATTGCATGTGCATTTGTTAGTTTGTGCGTTTAAGTGTTAGTGTCTGTGTGAGTTTCCTTGCCTGTTAGTTAATTTGGTTTGCATTTATTTGGTTTGCATTTAGATGTAGCATCTGTGCGCCGTGCCTGTTAGTTAACTCGGTTTGCATTTACTTGCAAATGCATAGACAATCTTATGTTAGTGCATATTAATGGGTACGTGCGTATCAGCTCCATTGCGTGTGCATTTGTTAGATAAATGGTCATTGGGTTTGCATTCACCAGATATATGTTAATATATTTTTATTCCATCGTTTGTGCGTTTAAATGTTAGTGTCTGTGCGAGTTGCCCTTGTACTATATTTTTATTGCATTCTTAGCAAGTGCATAGGCAATGTTATGTCATTGGGTTTGCATTCACCAGATATATAATATGCACCAGATATATGTTAATATATTTTTATTCCATCGTTTGTGCGTTTAAATGTTAGTGTCTGTGCGAGTTGCCCTTGTACTATATTTTTATTGCATTCTTAGCAAGTGCTTAGGCAATGTTATGTTAGTGCATTTTTAAGATAGTTTTTGTTTTGCTGAATTCTTGCTTAACAAATTTGTAGACTGAGGCAGAGATATACGCTGAAAAGACGGACGCACTAGCTCTAGCTCTTGTGGACATGATGGAGTTCATGGATCAGCATATCGGTCTACCTCGGCCTCCTGAAGCTTTTGATAGGCTTGTATTGGGCGCTCGGAAATTTATGCAGGTGATTGACGGTGTGGGACCCTCCTGCGCAGCAGGTACAGATGATGCGACGGCTGCTGGTGCACTCAGCGGCGACGAGATTTGGGACAACCCGGCAAATTTAGATGCTGTTGACGCGGTTGTTACAGCTGCTCAGCAGGGGAAAGTTGGAGTTGAGGAACTGCCGCCCCCCTCCGTGACACAGCAGATTCCTTCTTCTCCCCGTACTGCATGTGCGGGTTCTGACACCGCTCCGTGCGTGGAGACAGGTGGTGATGCTCCCTCGGAGGTTGTGCCTGGAGTTGGTACGCCCAAAGCCGTAAGTAAGGTAGTACGTCGGCGCAGAAAGGCTAGGCGTTTTTAGCCTGTTGTTTAATTCAATTATGGTTCTAGAATGTCCTTTTTTTGTGCTATTTTACCCGTAGGTATCTTGTTGCCCTTTTGAACTGTACCGGGGTATGCACGGTGATGCATGTATGTTTAACTATGTTGGCAGGATGGATGTATTTTTTTGTTAATATTTCATGTGTGTTTATATTTTGTATGTTAATGATTGAGTATTTTAGTTTGTGACTGGTTTATTGTCGCCCCATAGGCTGACGCGGACATTCCCTCGTTTAGTCTTGGGTTGACTCAGGATACGTCTCCGGTGGGATTTGGATTGTCTCAAGATCTGCCAACCCAATGTTGGGAGGTGGTGGATGCTATTGTCCGTGAATATGACGTACGTACGCCAAATGTCGTGCCTCGTGGTTGGTCATCCGCCCCATGTGGTTCAGTAAGTACAAACATCGATTTTATTCACACATCGAGTTTACATTGTGGGTATTGCATGGCGTGCGATATAACGTGATTGAGTAAGCGTTTGTGAGGGGGGTGCTGGCAGGTGCGTAATAACATTAGACTGGCTGCAATGCGTCACCCACATTGGGTATGTGCGTATTAGTTGCGGGGTTTTTGCGGCACACATATGGAGTATGTGCGGCCCACTGATTTCATTGTGCGGTAGGGAACTGGTTGTTTTAATTTCTAAAGCCTGATTTTACTCTACGTACGTAGGTCCGTGATCACCAAGTATCAGCTATCCGTAAAAATTCACCACTTAGCTTGGGAGTACGTATTGCGGGGGGTCACAAAAGGCCCCGGCACGATGGTGTTCCTGGGGGGAGTGCAACGAAGGTGACTCCGGTGGAGGTACGTTTTCATTTTAATGGGATGCGTCACCCATATTGGGTATGTGCGCATTAGGCTTTAACGCCGGGGTGGTGCGATACACAAACGTGGTATGTGCGCCGCACAGATTGTCACTGGTGCGTTAGGGACTGGTTGTTTTAATTTCCATAGCCGTATTTTCCCCTATGTATGTAGGCCCGTGATCACCAAGTATCAGATGTCCGTAAGCCTTCATCACTTAGCCTGGGAGTACGTATTGGCGGGGGCAACAAAAGGACCTTGTGCGATGGTGTTCCTGGGGAGAGTGCAACTAAGGTGACTCCGATGGAGGTACGTTTTCATTTTGCTGCAGTTTGTGTAAATGTTGTCCGTTCATTTGTAGGAACTGGGTTTATATACCCTGAGGCTTACTTGTATTCTTTTGGTTTCATAGCAACGTATACCAGTACTGAACCCGCCTATGGTTGTATGTAACACACCGCGGTGTCTTGCGCCCGTGAAGCAGCCGCGACAAACAACTAGCAACGTACCGGCATTGAGAACGCTTGACTTGAATTCATACGATCACCGGACACGCGCACGTGCCGCGAACGCTCTAAGTGTCAACGCACCCGATCCGCAGGCAATCTATGATTGGGTTGCTAGATCTAGACTTAGCGACATGTATTACATCCCTTTTTGCAGCCTACTTTCGTTTCATCAATCCCCCCCTTTAGTGGGTTCTAACCGCCCGTGGCCTGTTCATTGACAGGGATGAGGAGCTGTTTCTATTTAGTGGCCGATCTGCACGGAGGGAAGAATTTCGTTCACTGCTTGAAGGTCAGGAAGTGCTTGTGGGCATAATAAATGCCTGGGCATGTGTGTTGAATTTTAAGGAGATATTGAGGCCTCGTGGGTCACCCTCGAGGCTATTGGTGTCGCTTACGACTACGGTGAGTTAACGGACTATTGTTTTTTAGTTCAGGTTTTGTTATGTCTTGGTTAGTGGTGTTGACTTAGGTTGTATTCGCATGAATCAGTTGAACACAGTTGTAAATGTTTCTGCACCACGTGGTCGGCGTCTGCAGTGGTTTACGGATTGCATGGTCGAGGAGTTGAACACGTCTCCGTTTAACTCCTGGGGCGACATTGATCTGGTTAGTGTTTATTTTTTGTCCTTGTTTTTAACCACATTCGGTTGTGATTAACTTTCTTGCGTTGCAGTTCATATTTCCAATACTTCAAGTTGGTCACTACTACGTTATTGTAGTGGATTTTAGACGCATGCGTTTCGATGTGTTAGATAACTCTTCTGTTGGTGGCCTCTCACTAGACAAATATCTTCACATACCTGACCTGCTGGTATGCTTGATTAACAATTTGGTTCTAATTGTACATTTAATATACACATGTCTAGTCAAAACCACCAGTGTGTAGACACATGTATTATTTATTAACACAATGTCATTTATGTAGCATGAGTTTTTTACCGTTTTCCTGGAGGATGTGGAGGCCACAGATCAGTTTATGAAGGTCACTACGTTCATACCTCGTAGGGTTCGCCTATCATGTCGCGATGCGAAGAACAAAGTAGATTGCGGTGTGTTCGCGATGCGACACATGGAGTCTTATGCTGGACAGCCCTATGCGTCATGGGATTGTGGTCTTTGCGGGGGTGACGCACGTGCATTGCTTGCTTTACGCAAACGCTATATGTCCGAAATCCTTCTGTTTCAGAACAACACCCATCGTCGAACGAATTTCAACTCCGCCATGAGATCAATTGTTCCGTCTCGTTGAACACCTCTATTATATACATTGCGTTTATTATTACATCTCTAACTTTATGTATTGTTTTGGTATTTCTGTTAGGATTTGGAATAGACCAGATTTCTGTTTTGGTATTTCTGTTATGCGTATGTGCATACATATACATTGTGTCTGCATTTTACTATATAGTATGTGCGAATACGAGCTATGTGCAGTAGCATATTAAATAGCATGTGCATTTTCATATTACGATGCGTATATAGTAAAATGCATAATTTTATGTCAGTGCATATTAATGGATAAGTGCGTATCAGCTTCAATGTTAGTGCATTTACTAGATAAAAGGTTACTTTAACTTATGTTAGTGCGTATCATATATATGTTACTATATTTTTATTGCGTCGTTTGTGCGTTTAAATGTTAGTGTCTGTGCGAGTTGCCTTGTATTATATTTTTATTGCATTCTTAGCAAGTGCATATCATGTGCATTTTCATATTACGGTACTCGGCAGTCCAGATCAATTGCATTAGGTTAGATAAGTTTATTGCATTTACTGGCAAGTGCATAGTCAATCTTATGTTACTAGCAACTTTATGTATTGTTTTGGTATTTCTGTTATGATTTGGAATAGACCAGATTTCCATTACAAATATTATACGTATTTCCATTATATTATTTTTGTGATTTGATCAGTGCATAGTAGACCAACGACATTTCATACATATAAACGCACTAACTACGTTAATGCACCAAAGAAAAGATTAATTTAACGGTGCATCGACTGCTTGAAACAAACGCACAATTTGTTTGTACTAAATCTGCCACCCAATCATATGACTAATATGTTGTCAACAATCATAACCGTATTACGCAGCCAATTTATACTTCCTTCGCACATGACATTTTCGTTACGCATATAAGCACGTACATATCGACTACAACGCATTCCATACATGCAATCTATGCGTACTAACGCATATTTGGTAGCGGAGCAGTCCAGACATTTGTGTTATACATTTGTTTTACTACATCATAAAAAATCAGGCATTAAAAAAAGTCAGCACATCACAACTTCTAAGTCCTAATCAGGTAAATCCAGATGGGAAATACGGAACTGCCAACTATAAAATGGGAATGCTGGGAAAAAAGCTTAATGCCTACAGACTTGGTCAAACAAGATATGCATATTATAAAAGCTTCCCTGGTAACATTTTCCTCAAAAAAATGGGAATGCTGGATAAAAACATACAAAAAGGTGCACGAGTTTCAGAATAAACGATCTCACAAAAAACTTCCAGAATTGCATGCTATAGCTAATAACACGTCTACTTCTGCGGGCAGCTTCTACTGTTATGCCCATCTGCCATGCCACAAGTTTTGCACGTGCGCTTCTTCCTGTTTTGCTCCTTCATTGCCAGCTCTTTAGCAGACCTCATCCGTTTACCCGACCCTTTGTTGCTTGTCACCGGTGGTTGGTGCACAGTAATCGTCTCAGGTGCGGGTACGCCACAGTAAGACTCCATGAAGGAGCAAATGTTTATGTTACAATGCACACTTTAAAACTAATAATCACACTGGTCACCAGTTGCCCCCGCCTCCTTCTCCAAATTACGTACAGTTGCACAGATGTTTATGTTACATTGCACACTTTAGAAGTAATAAACACACCGGTCCGCAATTGCCTCACCCCAAATTGCAATTGGACATATGTTTATGTTACATTGCGCACTTTAATTTAGAAGTAATAACCACACCTTGCAGTAGCACAAATGTTTATGTTACAATGCACACTTTAGAACTAATAATCACATCGGTCACCAGTTAACCCCCCACCCCACCCAATTGAAGTTGAACATATGTTTATGTTACATTGCACACTTTAGAAGTAATAAACACACAGGTCACCAGTTGCCGCACCCAAAATTGAGTTGCACGGATTTTAATGTTACATTGCACAATTTAGAAGAAATAAACACACCGGCCACCGGTTGCAGCTCACCCCGCACCCTCCACTCTTCCCAGGTGACAACTAACGACCGACACCAAAAGGCTTGATTAGTCGACACAAAAAAAAAAAAAAAAAAACAAAAACAAAAAAGGGGAAAAAATGGCACACAAAAACATTCGAAAAAAAAAAAAGACACCCCCAAACCCCTACCTGAGCTAGCGACTCCCGTGTTTTCGAGACAACTATGAAACGTTGCGCACTGCCCATTTCACCAGCACAGAACGATGGGCGGTGAAGAGGCAAGAAACGCGTAGGGAATACCCGGTAGCAACTGCGCAAATAGGATGGCAAATCACAAACTTAGGCACGAATAATCAAGAGAGATATGTCACTTAAATTGAATCCCCCCAAAACCGGAAAACCTTTATACTTATAATCCCTAAAATACCACTAACACAATAAAACTCCCCCAAACCCATACATAAAATTAGCGACAAAAATTACACCAAATCCTTTTTTTTAGACCATTTTTCTCTAGCTTTAATGGAACAGATCTATCTACACGAACTCATGAGAAAAGGGTGGACTCATATGATCATGGGTCTATGTCTATATAGACTAGTGATCAAATGAGTCCATCCTGTAATATGAGTCCGTGTGAACAGATCTGGGCCATTGAATGCTTGAGATCAATGACTTAGATTTCGCCAACTGTGCAACGCGAACTGTGCAAGTGAGTATGTTGTTTTTCTAAATTTGTTTTACAAATTTACATATTTATTGCATTATATAAATGTTACTGTTATATAAATACTTACATATTTTACAAATGTGGGTGTAGTTAGGCGACACACACCCTAAAAATAGGGTGGGATTGCAACTTGATTTGGCTCCATGTGAGTGTGGATTATATATACACTACTAGAAATTATGAAATTTTTCGACCACCTGAAAGTGATTTTAAATCAAGTTGAAAGTTTTGTTCCGACCACTTTTGGTATCCGAAAACTTTTGTTGCTATTTTCGACCACTTTTTACTTTCAACTTGATTTAAGATCACTTTTAAGTGATCGAAAATTCCATAATTTTCAGTAGTGATATAAGACGATAATAATAGTCTTTTCTAGTTTTATGAAAGACTTTGAGTTTGAGGTCCTAAACACGAATAATATTAGATTTGATACGTAATTTTTGTTGACGGGTTAAGGAAATTTATGGACATACAAAATTAAATAAATAAAAGTCACTTTTCCATAGTTTCTTCCATTAGATCCAATGAGTCTAATCCAAAGGAACTTACAAAAACTTAGGGCAAACAACCCCACATAAGCCATGATATCAGCAAAGATCATTGGGTGCAGTGGGGAATCAAACTAACTTATGTAAATCTCACTATCACGACCTTCTTTTTTTTTTTTTTTTTTTTGTTAATTTTGAAATTTTAACTAGAAATGTAAGAATTTAACTGAGCACTTGACTACTTGAGTGAGTGGACCTTATAATTTACTGCAACATTTTATGATAACTGTTCTAATCTTATTGTTCGACCAAAAGGGCCTTAGTCAATAGTCAGTTGATTGATTCGTATAGCAACATATTTATTAAAAACTAAGGCCGCAATTTATATTGCAGACCAGGGTCCACATAACATTGTGGACCCTAGATCGATCAAAACGACGTTGTTTTCATATTTAAGCTTTAAAAAATTCTGTTGTTTCTTGTTTCTCATGTTTTAACACAAATTTTAATTTATTCTAGATACATAATCAATACTCTTAAGGTACAGAATTTCATAACACTAGACACAAAAATTTACAACACAAGACACATACAAATGGCCTCCACTGAGGCTCGAACTTACAACCTTCCGAATGGAAGTCCAACCCGGGTACCATTAGACCACATAGTCCTAGTAAATGTTATATATTTACTTATTCTCAAATCTGATTTATGTAGATAACATATTTCCCAAGGTTTCATAATACAAGACATAAATTCCTAATATAAGACGCACAATATGTTGTATGTTACACAACCACTAATCTATTTCAAATACAAAATTCATACGTTTAAGGTACAGAATTGCATAACATCAGACAAAGAAACACAATACACAAGACACATACACATGTTTTATGTTAAGGTACAAAATCAATATTCTTAAGGTACATAATTGCATAACATAAGACACAAAAGTGCATAACACAAGATACAAAAACGCATAGCACAAGACACAAAAGAGCATGCTATATTTACTTTATTTCAAGTACAGAATCCATATGCTTAAAATACAGACTTGCATAATATGAGACACAGAAACGTATAACACAAGATACATACACATGCTTTACAGTAAAAAAAAATATATATTGTAAATTGAACAACAAACGATCGCTGTAAAAATGAAAATTTAAAATTATGTCGTTTAAGATTAGGGCCCACGTACAGTGCACTGTGAATTCTGGTCCACAGTATGAGTATTGAAAATAGGCCATATAATGAAATGGGCTGATGAAATTGATTGAAGAAAACTACAAGTCAAGATTACAATGCAAGTTACAAAGCCCATGAACTCAATGCAGGAGGTCTAAAGCAGCATAGTATCCAATCAATACAGGAAGAGAAACAATTGTGCCTATGATAACTCTGCAATAAAATTAAAATTAATTAAAATACATTTAATTAATCTGTTCCTCATTTTGCCACACACACACACACACATATATATATATATTGGAAACGTAACTTACGCGGTGCTAATAACATCAGCGTGTAATCCATATTCGTTCCCATAGACGAACGCCGTGGTTGATTGAGGGAGTGCTGCCTGCAGTGCCATGTAACCGACATATATATAAGTTATACTAATAATTCATTAATTAACAAAATTCAACTTGATTTAATTAAAAAAGAAAAATGGGGTATAAAAAGTACAAGTGACGATTGACATTCTAAAATTTTTCTATGTTGTATAGTATCGTAAATAGAATATAAGTGTAACAATAATGCTAGTTAGTCACACTCTGAATGAAGTCCTCATTGTGACTAGTGACCCAAGCTAACAAAGAACTATAAAGATGTAAGTCCACTTAGATTACATATAAGTGACCGGCTCAGACTAAGAAGACTAATATGCAGTTCTGGACCTACAAAGAGTCGAATTTAGAACATTATAATTACTACGTCAACAGTCCAACTAACTCGGCTAGAGTTGTCCTCAAGCGCTGGTTAGTCTAAATGTTGGACAATGCAACTTTAAGAATTAGGGTTCTTATTCAAAGAGCGGATATATATATATATATATATATATATATATATATATATATATATATATATATATAATACGGTTCAAATGCGGATGGTGTGATCTGGTGCGAACGTAGGTTAGATGAGCCATTGATCTTGTCAAGATCAACGTCCATGATTAACAAAGATTAAAAACA